>NC_051212.1:20618095-20735595 GCF_015220715.1 Pygocentrus nattereri | reverse complement strand
TGTATACATCTGTGCTCTGCACTCCGATCCACTGTCTGAAACTCCAGTCCTACTCCAGTTTTACGCATAAAGCAGTGGTGTGCCCCGCTGTAAGACCGCTGGTACATGTGGAAAACGCTATCGGAAAGTATTTTTCATTCTTAAATTAAGTTCCATATTTGTCATTAGGACACTTCATACTGATGCGATTGAAAACTGAGAATGCTCTGAAAACTTAACATTAGTTCGGACATGACATCAAACAAATGCACAAATGAATGTAGGAGAACTTGATCAAGCATGTAATTATGGCAGAGAAAGCATCACTTTTTTTTTTAGCCATTGCAAGTAAAAAGTAAGACACTGAGTATTAAACTGTTCTTGCCAGTCTAATTAGATCACTTAAGCACTGCACTCAAGGTGATTTAATCCATTCAGTCATTGCAGCCCTTCATGTGATGACACAAGTTTATCATGGAAGCTCATATTTGTTAGAGTAAAATGTGAATTATCATAGGCCTAGGGAGGAAGAACGAAGTAAGGTGAAAAGCTAAGGCAGGGGTATATGTAAAAATGGGTGGTGGGCTATGTGAGAGAGAGCACATATGGGGGACAAAAAACATGAACCTGCCTGAACCTGATGTGAGCAGTTGACTTTCCCCCCTCCTTTTTCTGTCTTCCACACAGAAATACACTGTTGATTTGTTTAATTAAAGCTGTTCTACATTCAGTCCTGTGGACTTCACCATGCTCTTCTGTCCTTTCTCATGCACTGTAGATGCAGTAGAATGTCCGTGTGTTGATATTGCTGTACACGTTGGATGTGTTTCTGCATCTCTGTTGTTGGTGTGTTCTCTCTAACACCTGCATTTGCACTGCACTGCTTCTGTCCTGCTCGCTTTCACTCCTTTTAAACCGCAGCCTCACAATCACTTCACAATCAATCCTTGCTGCACAGAATAGTGGGCCTACAGTGTGAGCTTGTGACTTTGAAGCTTTGTGATATGCAAAAGTTCTGTCCAGAATAGATGTAAAAAAGACAGTATTTCTAGTTTCTATAAAAGGCTGGTATGTCAAAGCATTTTTCCCTACTGGGCACCTTAATTCATCTAAAGTTATGGTTAATGATGGTCATTGCTTTGTCACTTGAGTCGTGTTTAAGCTTTATTTGAGCTGGATTAGTTTTACCTGAGGAGGTTCTGTTATTTTAGTGACGTAAAATGTATTGTCTTTGGTTTTTACTAATCTGACAATAATGCTTGTGTAGTTCAACAGGCTGAACTTGGAGCTGCCTGTCACTGTCCTAACTGTCTCAACTCCACAAAACCTGACACATGCCATGTTTTACATCCCTGTTCTCTGTTAACCCAGGTTTAGATTCTGGTTAGTGTTTGTCTGTATTCACATGATAGCATGACCTTTATGATGAAAGGTGTAATGAGTAGTTGTCAAGCAGTTTGTTTTCAAATGTTAAAAAAAATGGACTAGAGAAGTCCCCTGCTATGAGGCAATCCCAGATTGGTGAAAAACACTGCCCTGATTTGTCCAAGGGCTGTTTATGATGCGAAATCCCACATTTAGTCTGACCTGGAGCAGCATCATGACTTTGCCAAAGTTCTATGTCTGGCTGAAAAAATGATTCACTGCTGTGAGGTGGAAAATCCAGGGTTAGAGCCAAGTTAGCTGGTCACTGTTCCAATCCATCTCACGCTAATAGTGACAAATCTGTGCTGTTTTAATGTTATTGGGAGAGAATCTGACCACTGATTTGGTACTAGAGAACAGCTCAACTGACAGCAAAGTCAAACATACTGAAAATGTTTGTGCACTGCAGAAATAGTATTATATCTCAATAGCTGAAATCTTAGTTATGAAAAGATGTTAATTTTTAAAAATTGTACTGCATTACTAATAACACTGATAACCAGGATATTGGGTTTAAACTTTGGCTTATACAGATTGGCCAGACGACTTACAAATTACATTAAAGACCCTCCTCTGATAATACTTATCCAGTTCCATTAGTGCTTTAGTCTGTGTTGAGAACACATGGCTGGACCGAGGCTGGCCGTAAGAGCATCACTGATGAGAGGAAGCTTTCCATAACGTTTCCATATGCATGCAGAACCAGTAATGACACAGTGGTGGCCCTGTGAAGAAATGGCTATAACACTACTGAGTTAAAATAACTTTGTTTGGAATGCAGTGCTCATAATGTACAAGTTCAGTTAGTTCAATCATTCGTTCATTCCATTCTGTCATGTTCAGCAGGCCCCGGCTCCCATGGCCTTCCCCATGACCACACCTCAAGTGCCTGTGTATGGGATGGTGAGTACGATCAACTGCCCAGACGGTCAACATTCACACACATACACACAGAACTAGAGTTGCATAATGGCAACTAACACATTAATCACAATTGCTCATTGTTACAGTCTATTATAGTATAGTGGTGCATCATTTTAGAAAGGCTGACATAATACAGGCTTATTATGTACATCTTTAGATGTGTACATTTTTTAATCAAAGAAAGACTTGTCCTTAGTCATATTTATTGAACCTTTTAAGTGCCTAATTAGAATTAAGACCAAGTTATATTCAATAGATTAATATATCACAGTTTGCAGCCAAACATTAAGACAAGTACATGAATGCACATCTACTAGTGGGATAGCAGGCTCTATATACACTCACAAGCATTTTATTAGGATCACTAATAAGCTTCACTTTGCTCTTGAAAAATTGCCTCAGTTCTTTGTGGCATGGATTCCCTAATACATAGGAAAACATTCCTTTGGGTTTCTGGTCAGTTTTAACATGATTGCATCATGCAGATATTTCAGTTGCACTTTTATGCTCTGAAACTCAAGTTCTACCACATCCCGAAGGTGTTCTGTTTCATTCAGAACTGGGCACTGAAGGCCACTGAAGAACTTTGAACTCTTTTGTAATGTTCATGATACCAGTTTTGAGACAACTTTTTGCTGTGTGACATGGTGCATTATCATGCTGGAAGTAGTTATTAGAAGACATTAGAAGGAAAATTGTGGCCATGAAGGGATGCACATATCAGCAATACTCAAATACGCAGTGTCATTCCAGTGATGATTGGTATTAACAGGCCCAGAGTAAAACTTTTTTCGCATTACACCACCTCCACCAGCCTGCACTGTTGACAGAAGGCTGGATGGGTTCATGGATTCATGATGCTGGTGCCAAATTCTGATCCTACTATCAGTGTGCTTCATCAGACAAGGCTCCAGTTTTCTACTGTCTGAGCTTTCTGTTCTTCAATGGCAGAGCTGGTGCCTGATGTGGTCTTCTGCTGTTGTAGCCCGTTCGCCTTGAGGAGTATTCAGAGATGCTTTTCTGCTCAACACAGTTATACGGAGTGGTTATCTTGGTTACTGTAGCCTTTCTGTCAGGATGTTTTTTCTTTATTGCATCTTTCTGAGTAAACTCTATAAACTGTGTGTGTGTGTGTGTGTGTGTGTGTGTGTGTGTGTGTGTGTGTGTGTGTGTGTGTGTGTGTGCGTGCGCACTGACCTCCTGGGACTTACTTACACACACACACACACACACACAGCTATAGAAATATTTACACCAGCCTGTCTGGCACCAACAATCATGTCAAAATTACTGAGATCACTTTCTTGGTCTTCTGAGCTTCTGAGGGGTCATGTGAATATTACCTGAAGGTGCTGCTCCATATCTGCATGAGTTTTTAAGCACTGCACTTTTTTGATCATCACATGAATGAATGCATTTGTTCTTTTTTTTTTTTGTGCAATTGTTCCTTATAAAGTGCTCAGGTTGTGTGTATGAACGTGTGTGTATATACTGAATACTTACAAATGAAAACAATGGACAGAAAAATGTCCTAGTGCATAGACAATCCTCAGGTGTTTTCTTTACAACTCAGAAAAGGCAATTACATTATGCTCACAGAATATATATAACATTATGAAGTCATAGCACACTTTCCTTTCATACTGGGTCATATTTTTGACAAATATGGTATGAGGGAAGCTCTCAGAGCTGCCTCAATTGTAGATGTGGGGGGGGGGGTATTTTCTATAGTGATGTAATCAAAATTTGGAAGCTTTAAAGATTAAAGATATTGCAAGTTGAATTGTGCCTAATATGAGCAGAGATGTGAACTAACAAGGTCAAAAAACGAAAGGAAATTTTTTGAGGTTGACTTTACCCCAGAGTCACCTATATCTATTGTCAGCAAATTTGCTAATTTTAGCAAAACACTGATAATGCAGGCAGTAACATTTTAAACCTTTTTCTTGTTAAACCTAAACAATTTGATATTTCACACATTTGTTGGCAGGTCCCTCCTCAGATGGGACAGATGGGAGGGGTTCCAGTCATGACCCCCCAGCCCATGATGTACAACCAGCCTGTTCTCAGACCCACCAACCCATTCGCTCCAATTCCTGGGGCTCAAGTATGTGCACAGAATAAACAACCAAAGTAATACAGAATATTTTAGACCCACACACATATGCAAAAAAGAAAGCCTGTCCTTAAATCCAGTAATCTATTTATACAAGTCCTCACATACAAAGGCACACCTAGTAATTATTAATTTACTTTATGCTGTGGAATTAAGAATAGGAATACTACTGATGTTTGATGTCTGATGTTTACAGTATGCTGATTGATTGATACCTGCAATAAATTCCAAAAATTGGGACGGGCGCATGTTTATCACTGTGTTATCACTTTACCACCTTTTAGTGCTGATGTTACCTTCACAGGTGTGCAGTTTACCCCTGCCTTGAGCACTAATACACTCTGTACCACATTGGCTTTTGAACTTTACACTGGTATTAATCTGGTCCTTTTGTTTATTGATCTTGGGACCTCAGTGTCTATTATTTTAGTAAATAGTCTGAAAGTTTGCCTCTTTCAACCACAGTACGTTTCCACTGTGAATGAGTTTTTTTGTGTATAGTTCTGACTTGAATTTGTGGATGCAGTGGGCACAAGCATTCAGTTCTTGTTCAATGAGTTTCAGATTTCATTAACTTCAGAATGAGTGTGTATTTACAAAATAAGACATTTAATAAGGTAAAACATTGAACATCTAGTCTTTGAACTGTCTATTTAAATGCAGGTCAAACAAATGCTAAATATCTGTGGTTTTCTTCACCAACGCTTGCATATGCACACCTTACCTGCCATGATGGTGTTTCTAAATCCCCTCTAGCAATTAATCTTAAACTTTTTCTGCCCTCTCTCTGTAGCCTGATTAAGGACTACATTTCACACCACTGAGAAAACTCCCAAACCTCCAGCGTCTGATCAAACTTTCAAAACAGAAATTTATGGTTAAACTTGCTTTTAGAAGCTAGTTTTTCTCTTAAAAATATTTAATGATAACTCGTCACTATATACTTTTGTCATTTTTATTGTTTTCTTCAGTTATTCTGTGATGTGCTTTTAGAATAACACTACCAGTGGGGATTCCTTAGAATGCTTATGGGGCTGTGAAATGCTTAACCCAGAAATGCTAGCACTGCTGAAAATGAAAGCTTTTATTATTTTTTTAATTAATTTATTTATTTATTATACATTTTTTATTATTATAAATTTTTTATTGGATGTTTTTGAACTACGCTACATGTAAACAGATCTATTTTAACCTAATCTCTCAGTGTGCACCAACAGAACGACCTACTGTAGATAATGTACAACTAGAAAAAATTAAATCAGATCAAAAACAACTCCTGTGAATAAGTTATGAATGCATGCTGGAATCAATTTCCCTTCCACCATCACTCCACTTTGAGATCCATGTTACAATTTCATACTGATAGCAGATTCAGAACTCCTGAACGTACTTAAATAAATATTTTAGGGATTTTGTAGATGTTACCTTTCAACTGTTCTGGTTTTAATCTGGTTTCTTGTCTTTCTTTCTTTGGTGCAGATGCAGTTCATGTAATAGCATGTGCAGTGGAGTGCCAAACAGGATGGCAAAAAACCCACTGAGTGAGCAAGTGAGAGGAGAGACGAGGAAAACCAACCACCACCAAATTCAGGGAGCCAGAGGAGGAGAGAGGGAAGTGGACAGAGAAAAGCAAGAGAGAGAAATGCATAAGGGAGGAGTACGGGGGAAGCAAGGGTGTATTTCTGTCATGAATGCTCACCTCATCGTCTGAAATTGCATTCTCTTACACACACCCACACACACCACAACAGGGTGTTAACATAGCCTGTTACTCATGTTTCATTGTTTCTCATTTTTGTCTGTCTAATGCCAAGGGAAGTTATAAGTTTTGACATGTTTTATATTTCACATGATAACTTTATGGATTCAGAGAGACTGTCTTTAGGTAAATCAGTCATTTCAGAATCAGGTTCAGAGTCATCTTGGCAGAAAAGACTAAAGTTAAGTTTTGTTTTTTTTACATTCTTAAAGGGTCTGTGTCATGGAAAACTATATTTTTGAGTAAAAAAAGTTTGATGTCGTATGTTAATGTTTCAAAACATACCTAAGCCATACAATCCATGTATGGAAATGAAGCTGCATAAACAGCCTGTTTTTGAAAATGTTGTTTTTGTGAGGCCACACAAACTTTTGCATTTACATATAGCCATCTTTTCAGCCAGCAGCAGTTTAGCCCCACCCATTCTGTGGTTTTGGTTGAAGTTAAAAGCAGTGTTGCAGCCCAGGGTATGTATGAATGAGGCTTAATACAGGGTAGCCAATCAGAACAGAGGTCATTTACATAGATCGATAGCAAAAACTACCTGTTTGAGCTGTTCAAAACCGTCTAATGATAATGATGCGTAAATCCACACACGTCATGTGTTGAGTTCAGATGGAAAAAGTTCCTTTTCAAAATGTAGAAAAGGACACTTTTTAAAAAATAAATGTTCCCAAGTGGTTCTTGGCTTGGGTGTATAGTTTTAGAAGAATCTTCTAAATGGTATAGAACATGTACATTGTGTTGAGGTTGAACTTTAAAAAGGTTCTTCACAATTCTCATTTATAAAAATCTAGATCTTTCAAGAGCCATCCATTGAAAGGTTCATCATGGCATAGCTCAGAATAACCCTTTTGACGCCTTTTATTTTTAAGATTGTAGTTACTAAGATGCCTCTAAGCACTGCTTATTTGGGTGTGGACTGATTGGCAGGATGCGCTCCCTGACCAACTTAGTAGGTGAATTACAGACATTACCTGTTACCTATTGCATAGCATTCTCAAATTAATCATACATGGAGTTGTTTTGTTTTCACGTCCAAAACAAGGGAAATTTAAACATTTGTTATCAGTAGCTGAGGTGTACAGCACCTACGAGCACTTTAATTGTGTATGATTAGTTACATCAAATCACACTGAGCTGGTCTCTGCCCATTTGAAATGTGTGGTTAGTAATCTACAGATTTTTTTTTTTTTTTTTTTATTAAAGTGAAAAGGTTACTGATGACCTCACCTTTTGGTTAACCTAAACCCTATAAACCACCTGTCTATCCCATTTTCTCATGTGTTGTAGTAGGAGGATGCTGTATCAGAAATGGTGGCAGTCACCTACTCTTCTGTGCAGACAAGACAATGAGCTCTATGCTTCTTCACTTTCTTCCTGACATTTTAACAGCTTGTACAACGTCCTTGTAAACACACATGCTGCTTGCTGTGAAGCGAAAACTAAACATGTCTATACTCCTCTGCCATAGACTTCTCTGCTAACTAGCGCACCATATTTGCTACTCACCCTACTACAAAGAGTTTAGAGAGGTCAGAGCTGTTAAATACTTTCTTCTTTTTTTGGTTGGTTTACTTTGTCTCCTAGTGATGGATTTGGAAGCCATGCTTTTTTAAAATGCTACAATGGCTTGAAATCTGCTTTAGTTTGAGTTGCCAAAATAACAGAAGTTGTGATTTCAATTTCATGTGAACATATGTCATCTCTTCACACCCCCTTTTCATGGCTCATAGCCATGTTAAAATATTCTTTCTGGATGCCGAGGAATGTGAAGTGTAGTTTGTACCAATATTATTCCCAAAATTGAGTGGCTAAAATTTGATACAGCAGTTTTTGATAAGGAAAATGTATATGCCAGGGTTTGTTTTCCTCTTGAGTAAGGCAGATATCCACTAAATATGAGCATTGTCATGGAACACGTTGGCAAAGAATATGTTTTTGTTCCAGTGCCCGTGTGGAACAGGTCTCTAACGTCCACATGAAAGCATGTCTTTGTTTTCCTTTTCTTCTCGCCTTCTTTCTTTGTCTCTTATAAGCATAATGGCGTGCCAATCAGGTGGCTGCTCTACTGTGTGCCAATGTGGCCAGTCTCCAGCTTTTGCTCTTTACTGTATCAGGCTGTGTGCTTCTGCCGTCTAGGTGATGCTTTGATGCCTCTTTAATTAGCTCCTCTCACCCCTTTATCAGTCTCCCTGGAGGAAAGAGAGAAAGAAGAGAAGGAGGCAGGGTGGCAACAGACCATTCAGGCATGGATAGGGAAATGTCAGACACGCACATGCATACATTGTGTGTGGAACAAGAAAGAGCTTTATGTACTGAGGTGTTTCCCCAACTGCTTCACCACTGTCCTGGTCCATACTTGGATCATCAGAAGGTTGTATGGTTGCATATGGTCCTTTTTGAATAGTGAATGTTTCAAACCACACAGTGGTTTTATGATACACTTTATGATGAGCAACTGCAGCAACCCGGACGATTTCTAAAATGTAGCAGAGGGAGAGGGAGCGTGACAGGCATTCAGATGAACAAACAGCACAGTGGTGGTTTAAGCAGCTCACCCTCCATCCCTTCGGTGATCTGTGGACTGTACAAGGCAACTCTGCACCTGCAGACAATTGTAATGCAGTAGGGAAGCAGCTAAACCCTTTAAACTCCAGGCGTTTTATTCTGAAGCTTTTTATCCGCTAACCACTTTGAATTATTCAATAATTAGACTACGAAATAAACAGAATTCTAGATGTATGGCTCTTAGACTTGTTAACAATGTCATGCTACATACTTTTTTTCCCCAGTGGATTTTCAGACTTGATACAATTGCCCAGTCACAAGTCCGAAAACTGTAGAGGGTAAATAATTACAATATTTTTAGTAAGCATAGTAAACAAACTGATATGAGTTGTTCATTTGGGAAAGGATGTCTGTCCTGTCAATTTCTGGTATAAAGCCCATACACTTAGGACACCCTTAGAATTTAAGGGATTAACGGAATATTCACTTTTTTTTTTCTCTCTTTGCGACGTCTGTAGCATAGTCAATTTCCACAGTAATTTTAGGTTTCACATTACTTAGAAAAGAACTGTTATGTTAACTTGAAACCAAAAACATTGTAAAGGAGGAGGAGACCTTTCTGTTGTTGAAAAATGAATGGAAAAGCCACAAGCGGAAAAGCATTTATAACAGCCAGAACTATTAATAAATAAATAAATTTGATTTGGATTTATAGGTCTTTCTTCGTTCAAAGACATGGGAATCTGATCTTGTATGACAGGAAACTACTTTGCCTATGAATTGCAGAATGGACAGACTTATAAGGACTTTGCTTGAAACACACTAGAAGACAATGGGCAGGTGCTGAAGCAGCAGCTTGGGAAAAACCTTGTGTTTTCTTTAAGCTGATGTCACCTTTTTTCTGTCACTAGCCACTCTTAGGCCACCCTGACGCTTGCGCACACTCACTTTGAGACTCCCTTTAACTGCATCATTCTAATCTGTGAACCCCAGTACTTGTTTTATGAGTATGCTGAGGCAGCCTCACCCTGTAGAGTTTACAGCTCCCCCTCTGTTCTGACCTATGCAGTCATCTCTCCTGTGTAACACAGTGAAACATGGCACTCATTTTGTGTGCGAATTACTTTGTGACTGCTCTGACTGATGTGTCCCACTTGTGCTGCACCATGAGGCATCATAATGAAAGCGCACAGTAGTGTCCTGTGACGTCATTAATTAGTATTTTGCAGTGAGGAAAGGTGTTGATTTGCTGTCGGCAGACATGTAAGAGAAAGAATCAGCCTTGGTCTCTGTGCGTGTACGCTCATGAACCTGGGTTTCCATGGTGATCTCTCGAGCCTCTGGGACACTCATCCCTTTTTAAAGTCAAAGCGTGTTTTGGCACAGAGGTTGAATAAGCACAGCTATTTTGAAAGTCTTTTTTTTTTTTTTTTTTTTTTTTTTTTTTTTTAAATGAGTTCTGTCAATCTGGTTCCTTATGGTGCTTTAGATGTCCAATTGTTGCTGTTTGCTCCTTTCTGCATGGTTGTAGCTGTTCGGCCTGTGTCACGGAGGCTACCTTGTGTATTCGGAGCTAGATCTTTGAGAGAAGCTGTGAGAGAGGTTTACCTATATCCTATGTTTAAGTGTGTGGTCTTGTGTTGTGCCCAGTATCATCAAAAGTGCATGATCTTCACTCAGTTCAATGTCATGAGAATCTTTTCATTAACATGCCAAAGGTCAAGTGATGAGGCCAAAACTATGAAGAGATATTTAGTGTCTTTTACCTTACCAGCTTAAGTTGTGTTACTGGAGGTCATCACAGTTAGAACTTGCCATATAATTTATGTTGTTACAAAGCAGTACCAAGCTTAACTTGGGTCTATGGATGTGCTATTTATTATACTCTTGTTATTGTAGCTCCCTCTTGTGGTAACCCACAACAGAATCACCACGCGTGTATTGGCTGTTTGGATTACGCTCTGTCCTTTAGACAACTTTAGGAAGATCTCATCCAGCTTGAGGCATGCAGATCACAGTGACTCAAGCTCTTAATCATCATTGACATGCATAAGCATGACGGGTCTTATACTGTTCAAACTGGGTGAGTTGACATGAATTCTCTCTCCCTCTCTTTGTCTCTCTCTTTCTTTCCATCTTGTATGTGACTTGACCAAGGCCTATAGTGGCTGCTAGTGGTCCTCCAAACCTTCAGCTGGTCTGCACAGGTTGTGAAACCCAGCTTTTCATTCTGAGTGCTAGGCTAGAAAGTCAAGAGCCAAATGGATCTGCTGCTGCTTCTTTTGCTCGCTCTCTCTGGTTCTAGAAAGCCTTCAATGCATCTGCTCCACAGCCATCTGCAAGCATCCTACAGTCAGCTGGACTTAAACTAGAATTATAATGGAGGCTATAAAACTCTTTATCATGCATCAAGATCTTTTAAGTAAAGTTCTAGAATCCGTGGCCTGTGAAATTAGCAGCTACAGGAGTTTTTAGAATTCACAGCCTCTGGAATTCTTGATCAGATGTGTTCTAGAATTCTCAGTCAGAGGGCTTCTAAAATTTTTGGTCATGGAAGTTCTAGAGTTTTCAGCCTTTAGAATTCTTGGCTACTTTGACTAGGAGGATTTCAGACTCTAGCTCGGGACTAAAGGCTGAAGGCCGCTTTCATGGGAATATACAGGGTCCTTCTCACCTCGGAGTCACCAGAGAGCCTTTAGGAAAAACCTTGTCGGTTATATGGTTGTCATTTTTGTCTAATGTTGTGCACGCTTTCTTTTTAACTTCTGTGGTTTTTCGACTTTTTTTATTTCTGTCTCATATATTCTGTATATACCCACACGCTGCAATGTATTTTTTATTTTTTTTATTTTTAACTTTTAATTTTCTGAACAAGAGAGATTTGCATTTATATATAGGTATATATATATAGATATACAATAGAAACACTGTTGTCTCTACGTGTTATAAGCCCTGGGGTGGAAGGCTGCAGATTTTACTAGTTTCATCATCAATGCCAAATGAGAAGAATGGGAGAGAATGGGAGAAAACATCTTCCAAATGTTTGTGGAGAACCCCTTTGTACATTATTTTTATTTATTTATGCAAAAATATATTGATTTTTAATAAGCATGGAAAATACATATTACATAAAATCATGGGCTTTTGTTTTACTTCATTCATTCAGAAATAAAATCATTTTCTTTTCTTAAGTTGTTTGTTTGTGTTTTCCTCATTTGTCATTTAAAACTGTCAGTGAAACACATTCATCCACCAAACTACAAAGAGGCACTTAAATGGGTGGTCATGGGAAATGTAGTTCAGTGGATATAACCCCACCCCAATAAAAGTTGCACTTAGAACCCCAGACTGTCTGCACTTAGCATGGTATTTTTGTGACTTCAGGAATTTTATAGAGTAATCAGAGATGGAGCTGGACATTACTCAGTGCTGCCATGTCGAAGTACAATTCCTGTTCGCCCTTTACAGAAAATAGTAAATAGTTTTGCTAGAACAACATATCAGAAGTTCTCTGGTGTTCGAACCCTATTGGATGCTCTTATAAGGCCATGTCAGTTTGTAATTCCAGATTTGCAGTATCTCTGATTCCAGCCACAGTCTACTTTTTTACCCTGCCTCAGGTCAAGCCAGGCAATAAATAATAGTTTCTGCTGGACACTTGGCTCTAGAAGCCAAGCTGTGAATACAGACCTTAGTCCATGTTAGATGGCAAATAAATAATACTTACTCATATGACCATCTCATAACATCTTCATTCATAAGCTCCTCATACCGCCACATGTTTCAGGCTTTTCTGTATTTCACCATTTTTAACTCCCATCTTAAAGTGTGGGAGATGTTGCTGAAAAAGGTAGAATGCTTGATGTGGTGGGAGTTATTACATTGTTTCACCTATTACTGAAGCCTGAGAGGCTCTCCTCTAATGTTGCATCTGAAACTGCCTTTCTGAGATAAATAGGGTATAAAGCACTGGTTGAAACCAATGGTCTGATGATCCTGGTTCAGTTTAAACTTAACCTTCTTTTCTATGCCTGCAATGAGATGCTTGATTCCGGACCAAGAGGTGTGATGTGATTCCATTTTGAGTTTGTTGGTTCTGTTGAAGTTTTTGTTTGTGTGTTTTTGTTTTTTGTTTTTTTTCTTGCATGTTTTTTTTTTTTTTTCTTTCTTTCTATCTGACATGCTTGAGGAATCAAAGTTTCTGAGTTCCATGTATTGTTTGCAAAGATCTATTAAATATGGTGCTTTTTTGTTGAATAAGCAAACTGTTGTTGTGGGTGTAATGGGCTCTTCTGTGTATTTTCCTGTTTTTACTGGTTTATCAGTGGTTGGCTGTGCTAGTCTGATAGGTTTTAATTTTTTGTGCGTTTTTGCTCGAGTCGTTTCTTTTGTATGTTCGGTTTTGAGTTGGTTATGTTGTCCGTATCTGTAATGCAAGCTCTTACCATGAACCATGAATGAATGCCTTGTGAATATATCGATTTATCGCTCGCGCTCACCAATTTCTTAATAAAGAATGCATTTTTAGCATTTGGGTTCTCTTGTGGGTTTTTTTTTTTTTTTATTTTAAATTAGTTTTTTTGTTTCTCTTTAAAAACATTAACATTTAACTTCTAATGAATTGTTTTATTTAATTTAAAGGAATTATTGCAGCCTGCTTGTTTTCTTTGTCCAAACATTTTAGCATTTGAATTTTGAATTGTATAATTTAAAATGTAAAAATCTTTTCACCTAAACATTTTCATTTTGTTTCTCTCATTTTCATTTTAAGAAATAAGCATTGTTAGTTTTGCTGATTTAAAGTTTCTCTACAAAAAAGGTGACTCATTTACTGGTTCATTTATTTATGTATTATGGGTCCTTTTACACAGCAGTTAGCGGTTTCTTTAAGCTAAGGCCTAATCATTGCAGTAGGGTAATGATCTCAGAGCATCACAAAAGATAACCTTTTGGCCACCTTGTCCAAACGGGCATGGTGGGAGACCTCCTGGCCCCATAGCGGTTTCCTTTGACCTTATCAGAAGGTAGTATTACATGTATTAAAAAAAAAAAAAAAAAATTGGACTTGCAGTTTAAGAACTGCAACAGGTTTAGTGGAGTAGTTATTCCTTATTATTGTGTTTACTTTTACCATTCTTTTATTTTAAGTAGTTGTTCTGGGTGACCATCAAGATCTCTGCTGTGGACATTAGGAATGTCAAACTTCAGATAAAACTCAACAGCTGTGAGGTGGTAGAGTGGGGGGTTTGACTATTTTTAGTTTTCATTCAGGCCTCTCTCTCTCTCTCTCTCTCTCTCTCTCTCTCTCTCTCTCTCTCTCTCTCTCTCTCTCTCTCTCTCTCTCTCTCTCTCTCTCTCTCTCTCTCTCTCTCTCTCTCTCTCTCTCTCTCTCTCTCTCTCTCTCTCTCTCTCTCTCTCTCTCTCTCTCTCTCTCTCTGTGTCTCTGTGTCTCTGTGTCTCTTTCTCTGCTATACCTCCCTGAATACCATCACTCTTTCTGGATCTCTCCTTCTCCACAGCCGAAAGTTCTGGAGTATTAAGGAGTCTTTAAGTTGCTGTGACCAACTAGGAGAGGACAGGACAAACGATAGCTACTGCCAAGTGAAGGAGTACTCAAAATAAAAGGCATAGTGATTAAGAGCAGATCAGAGTGACATGGCTTTACTGTGTTATAACAGAGGCTGTGGGGACAGGTATGATGAGGACAAAAACTCAGACGGTAAGATTTATTTATTTTTACTGTCTTTTTTGATAGCATTTTCACTTACTAGTTCTCTCGAAGCTCAATCATTTCCCTGTTGCATGAGAGGTGGAATAAAGCCTTTTGGATATATACATTTTCTACTTTTCTTGTAGAGGAAACAAAACTATTCTGCTTTTCTTTGCAGTGGGCTCTGTACACTCATGTGTAAAAACTACAGTATGTTTCTGCAGCTAAAACAAATTGTTAGTGTATATAGGATTGTTGCTATTATAGCAAAACTTTTTATTTATTTAAAAAAAAAACCTAATGGGATAAAGAAAAAATATTTGGGCATAATTTAAATCTGTTTGGTACTACTGTAATGAAACATTGGTACATTGTTAAAGGCAACAGGCATTTTCAAATCATGTAAAGAATATTAAAAAAATTAGAGGTTTTGCAGTGTTTTGCTCTGATGGCGACAATTTGAGAGTAGATCAGCTGTGACTGAGCCACGTGTTCGTGGAAGGACTGCTTGGTGGATTTGCTCTTGCCCACAGCTGTTACCAACAGCCATAAATGTCCCTAGAATGACTGGTCTGTGGGGTCAGCTGGGGCATACTGCAACATGTTTAATGTCGTATGACACACCCATTTAGGCACAGTGGGACAGGATGTGACCCCTTTGTTACATTGTCAAACATCTGTCTGTTCTTTGTCAATTCAGACGCCTGTCGTTATCACCCTGGAGTGCCCATCTTCCATGATGCGCTAAAGGTAAACTCGCAGTGGACCAGCACACATCACATACTGAGCCAAGTCTTAATACATGACTCACATTATCAGGGCTTTTTCTTCCTCCTTATTATTAAGGCCAGTGCTTTTCAGCCCTGCTCTACGCAGCTTAGTGTTTAGAATTGGACATTGATTTTGAACCATTAGTGAATTTTTTATTTATTTATTTTTTTTAAGTTACTATGACATTACATCCTTCAACGATGTGAATAGTTCGTAGTGTAGTTTCTTTATGCTCTCTCTGCTTTTTAGGGCTGGTCCTGCTGTAAGAAGAGAACTACAGACTTCTCAGAGTTTCTCTCCATCAAGGTAAAGGATCTATCGCTGATACAAAGCATGTTTTCCACACGGTGGTGTATAAAGTATCTCCCCCGCACATTTATTTAAATAAGCGTCCTTCAGTGAGAGAAATACAATAATGAATGTAGTGACACATTTTTATGACTTTTCGCGTTCATTCGCATTGATTCACACTACATCTCGTAATTATCAGGGTTGTGTTCATGGCCGCCATAGTAACGTAAAGCCAGAGGAGCCGCTGAGACCGGAGGTGATGTCTGATAAAGGCGAACAGAAACACCACAGCAATGAAGAGATCATCTACCAGGGCCCTAAATCTGCTGAAGCACTGGAGAGAGAAAGACCCAGGTACACACACAGATTTGTTTCTATACAGTGTAAGTATATGTAAGAACAAATATGTAAAATCATGTCCCTTATGTATTATATATAATACTATTAATAGTATTATTAATACTGTTAGCCCTTTCATAAAATATTTACTCAAAACAGCCATTTGTGTACTCTTGACCTACAAACCATACATTTTTCAGTGTTAAAAAAATTGAGAAGCATATATTTTAACAGAAAACTGCACAAAAGCCTAAGTTTTAGCTCTGTCCTCCCAAGAAAAGCCAGAAGAGTCACTGACATTGTTCCCCTTCAAAGAGATGCTCACACAAGTAATAACCCAAACACGCCTTAACTGCCCTGCAAGTTTCTTTCTCATATGTATCTAAAATGCCTAATGAAGATATTTCTGAGGAGATTAGATATAAGATAATCCACATGCATAAGGAAGAGGAAGGTCAAAGGAAAAGAGATAGTTCAAAACCACCAAAACTGTGCCCATCAGATAAATAGTACTTGAAAACTTTCATCTTTGAGAGAGAGGAGAAAGTCAAGCTGAATTCTTTCTTTAGATCTGAAAACATCCACAGGTGTCCATTCTGAACACTATAAGTCTGAAAGGATGTGTAGCTGTCATAAAGCTGTTACTGAGAAAAGAAAATGGATAAAAGGAGCAAACAAACAGCAAAACTAAACATCAAAAGATCTTACTTTGTAGCTATGATTGTGAGAAGCAGAAAAAGCAACTGAGATCCAAGACTGAGCTTTGGAGGTGTGGAAAAATATCTGCAGATTTCTTTGAAAAACTGAAAGCAGATCTCCTGAAAAATGTAATATGATGTTTAGTTGTTAGGATGCTTTTTTTCTGGTACTGAAAACTGAAAAAAAAACTGTTTTCACTTAAAATTAAATAAATGCAAGTGCAGATTCTGATTTTTGCACAGTACTGTAATAATGTGTCCAGTATATGTTAATATCTACCTGTAATGAGTTGTCGACCACTAGGTCTAGCAGTAAACCTAAACTTAAACACAGTACTAAAAGTAGTTTTACTTCTTCAGTTTTAAACAAACACGTAAAAAGAATAAAACACTTAAGTCAAGACGCACACTATACCTCTGACTATAGGTATCTCTCTCTTCCTGTCCACATACACTCTCCCTGGGCGTCTGTTCTCCTCTGAGAGATTATTACAGGTATACAGAGAAAAGAACAAGACTTATAAAATGGTACAGAATCCTCTATTGGATTCTGATTTGATGGCATCTGTCATGACAGTAGAAACATATACTGCTTCTCTGAAATTGTTAAGGTAGAAAATGTGAATTTTATGTGCGCGTGTGATCCTCCAGATCAGATGAGCCCAAGACCAAGTTGAAGGTGAAGGTGGCACCTTCTCTGGCACAGATCCTGGAGAAAATGGAAATCGTTGAGAGAGAAAAGAAGGAGAAGATAGGTGAGCTGCCTGCTCCCACCACACAGCCATTACAGACACATAAATGGTCTCATAAAGGACAGTGTGAAAGCTCTTACCGTAACCTCTCGCCTGATAACCTCTAGAAGGCTTTTACTGTCTTTTTAACCCATTGTCTCCCAGACCTCCTTGTGTGACTTCATTGTCCTGCATCATTTCATGTAGTCCCGTATATTTCTGGACTAATGTAGTTTGTTAGTTTGGGTGACCTTCCTATCTCTTAAAACATTTGAAAATAATTATTTTAATTGTATTTATTTATTTTTTAAGTGTAATTTTTATTTTATTTAAATTATTTTAACTTTACACCACTCAACTATTGTCAGGACCTGTGCTGGCCCCTTTCCATTGATGGCTGGGGTAGAGTGAGACTGATAGGTTGTGCTGGGCTACAGTCAGTAATTGTAGATAAAGTACACCTGTTGTGGTAGGTGTTTCTAATAAATTGGCCAATGTATCTGCAAGGTAGAAACTGGTAACTAGTAAACTGGAAACAGGGTAAATAAGCCCTTCAGGCTCCCCTTCAACAGGAGGCACTGGGTAGTCAGATCCAGTACTCACTACACCCCTGACCCCTCATGTAATTAATCGAGGACTGGGTAATTCACTAGAACAAGACAACTGTTCAGCGTAGTGTTCCTTGTGGCTAGAATTGAAATTACAGATGTAGATGAAGTCTAAGAGTGAATCTTCATGGTTAGCTTTCAGCAGAACCATAAAGGCTTATCTATGTTTACATGGAATTACAACAGTGGCACACCCTAAATACTAAGTTGTCAAGCAGTAAGTAAATCTAATGTTTAATTAGCATGATATTAGCACAGAAACTTTACTGTCCCCTTTTAGTATTTCAAGATAAACAAGTGTCAGAAGATGGAGATCGTTACTATTCAGGGTAAAACAGTCATAGTGAAGGTGCTCTGTCCAATGAGGTTCACAGTCAAGCCTATACAGTAAAACTCCATAGCACTTCACTATTTGATGTCTTTTAACCACAGTGAATAACTGTCACCCAGTTTTATGCAGGCCATCTGCAGTGCTCCTCTGCATTGTTTATTTGCGGTTTTATCCATTGTGAAGATGTGAAGATTGCAAACATTGCAATCTAAGGTGGAGACACATTCTTCCCCTTTTGTCAGTAAACTTTGTTCACTACTTCCTGTCATGTGATCAGTTCCTCTGCTCTCCCTTTTCTGCCCCACAGAGAGAGGAGACGTCATCGTTGGCACAAAGTGCAAGAATGCAGGTTGCAAAACGGTGAGTGTTTCTGGCCGGTGCATGTGTCCAGGAGAAATTAAATATAATTTCTGTAGCTTTACTCAGAATTTGACCTTACTTAAACTCACATAACAAGTCCTTTAATTAATAAACCCTCCACATGCTTAAAGCTCATGCACATCCCCAGAGACGGGCATCAGCAGAATCCCTTGCCTGATCATTGATATATTATTTATACTTATTTCACTGGAAATGTGAAAATTTGAGCATTTATGCCCTCTAGTGGTCAAAGTGGATGTGGCAGATTAGCTTTAAAGCGTTTGTATTAGACAAAACAGGCATGTGATGTTTTCTTTAGTTACTGTAGGTTATGAATGTGGATTAAATTAAGAATTTAAAAGGATCTGGTTAGATGTGATTGATGACTTCAAGAAAAGCATCAGGTTCTTTATGAATGAGGACAGGGATGAAATAGATTTGAATGCCTGTCCAAATGAAGTTTTTTTTAATGTCATTCAAAAAGTCAGTAATGTACAGAGTGAAAATGTTTGATTTGAAATGATTCATTGTAAATAATCCTAATGACTCTGAGGGTCACAATGTCTACAACACAAATATAGCCAAACCACCAGTGAACCTACACGTCTTATAAGATTTTACATGATGAAATTGTGGGAAATAAGTTTTCTTTGCAAACCAATTTGCCTTACAGGGCACTGCAAGTACCTCTACACCATGGATTGATTTTTAATCTGTCATAATGTCATAAAGGGATCAGACAATGTATTTGTAGCTCTTTCCTGCTTCCTGTGATGTATCTTTCAGAGGCATTAAACTCTTCAGTTGTCTGGTTTCTTATCACCACCAGAACAATTCTTGCTCTGTTTTTCTAGAATGAAGGCTTTCACCTCAAACCACTCTGAGTGACTCTGTCTGAGTGATATCCTAATGATTGAATTATGTAGAAATTTTGAAATATCAGTGGAATTGTTTGTGGAAATATTGTGATACTGAGTTGTACTAATACCACTTAGGACAAGAGGACGTAATCAGAATGGTGTCTGCTTTCAGGCTACTTCCTCCATTTCCTCACCTCAGAGTCATTTGTACCTGTGCTCGCCTCACTCTTTAAGAGCTAATGAGCAAACCCTGATCCACACCCTGCCCTGCAGCCCTGTTTTGTTACTTAAGTACACTACAGCCTCTGGCCTTGCAGCCTCTGGAGAGGCCCTGCTGCAGGATTAGAGAGAATTAATCTCATTATCATTAAGACTGCAGGTTCATATCCTCTAATGGGAGCTGATCTGAACTCCCCCTGCTGTTAGAATATGTGGAGGTGCAGGCTGATGGTTAATAGCCTTAAAGTAATTGGTTGTAGGTCTTAAAGGTCAATGTGAAGAAGCTCAGATTACTTTGTGAACATGTCCATTAGCTTACATGTGTCACAGGTTAATTGCATTAGGCTTGTGTTCTTTCTCACTCCACCTTAACCCATTTAGGTTCAACAGCTACAGTTAGTGAGAGGAGAAATGACACAGGACTTGTTTCGGTCGAAACTCCTGAAATTGTGCATACTTATAGTACTGTTTTTTTGTTTGTTTTTTTTTTAAACCATGCAAATTTTATTCACAGTAACGTTTTTACTATTGTTATCAAGTGACAGATGTTCCTAAGAAAACATGAGTTAAAGGAAAATTCCATTTCTATATATATAATTCAATCATTGTGATACAAACAAACAGAGGCATTCAGAGTAGTTTAATATTAAATGCTGAATTTAACGAGAAGTTTACTGACTCCGATTTCTTTATAGTGGTGATTATTAGGAATGAGAGATCACAATGTCAGCAACACAAATATAGTCATTTCATTTACTATGCAAAAACGACCAGTGGATCTACACTTGCTTTAGAAACTATAATAAGGATGTTGCTGTCTGTAAAAGCTGTGAACTGACAAGTTACAAATATCATAATTAAGCATTTTTAGGTGCACCATTGTCTCATCCTTTTCATCTGTGTAAAACTGCTGAGTCACTGTATTGTGTTCTCTGAGGTGCAGAGGCAGAGACCTAATGCTTTTGAAAATCGCCGATTCGCTATGCAGTGTATGTGCAGGTGTAGGCGGAGTCAGATGGTGGGTGACTTAAGAAAATGACTGATTTGCTATGGTGTGTTTGTAGCTTTACCAGGGCCCAGAAACAAATGCCGAGACCTGTATGCATCACCCTGGAGCACCAGTCTTTCATGAGGGGTGAGCTTCCATTCTTTGATATATTTGTGATTGTCAGATTCTCTTAATTAAATGAAGTCTAAATTAAGTCCTAAATTAAAAATAAGTGAAATTAATTAACATTAAAATGCAGTTTAAAATTGAAATCACTGTAAATACTCTAATATTCTCATCTTTATGATGCATATATTAATATGTTATATAGTCTGTGTATGTACCAGTTAGTTCCCAGTCTGTTTGGCACAGTATGTTCAGTTGAGAAGCGTTCTATCCATGTCGTTATTTGTTATAACTGCAAGTTTTTTCACATTAACTGGGTGGTTGCTTAGCACCAGTTGCTAAGTAGTGACTCATGTGTTGCTGCAGTTAACTGTTACTAAGGTTCTACTTTAGTACATGTAAAACAGGAAATGGATACATAAGAACTTCTATAAGGTAATATTTCACCTGCAGTCTCTTTGGTCAGATGATGAAGACTCTGACAGCAGGATTACATCAAATTCTAAATTCGTCACCTGCCTCTAAGCAAACTTTTCAGTGGACTGTTGGGACGGCAGAACAAATAAATAATAAGCCTACAAGATGGACTGTGAAATGCTTTTCACCATTGATGTCCAGTCTTATCCACAAAGGGCCATTGTGGTTACAAGTATTCATTCCAGCAAAACAGTTCATTTTTGAAGACTGAGATCTGCTGATTAAAATATCAGGTATGCTCCTGCTCTGCTGTAATGAAACCTGTAGCCGTATATACACCCTGTGGATGAGATTGGACACCCTTGCTTTACAAACAGACATAACATAACATTCAGGTTCATCTGGCAAGTTTTAAAAACTGAGCTGAACCTGATATTGCATCAGTTTAATTGCTTCATAATGCGAAAGGCTACAACTTTTTTAGCGGAAGGAATTGCCAATATAATACTCTGGGCTTTGCTTAGTTTTCTTTATTTTGCTGAGCTATTGTATAAAAGTAATAGAACAATAGATCTATGAATAGAATAGTAATAATAGGAACATCATACCTTTGGCTCGTGCCTGTGACCGAAATGTACTACTTCCGGCGCCAGCGAGAGCGGCAGCATGTTACAGCAGCTCCTTGTGAATTTCCCCGCTGTGGGACTAATAAAGGATTATCTTATCTTTATCTTAATCTTATCTTATCTTATCACAGCCATAACATTATTCACAATAACACGCTGACTCTTGTGTTGGTATGGCTGCCCTCACTCATCATACTACTGATCACCAACTAAGCAACTTCTGGAGGTCTACCTTATCTACCTGAGTTCACTTCCAGCCCTGACTGAACACACCCAGATCATCAATCTGCTTAAGTGGTTGTATGAGGTGTTATTTGGGATGGAGCTGAATTCTGCAGGAAGGTGGATCTCTAAGAACTAGATGGGTGACCATTATACATGCTTAGCATGAGGAGTCGATATTGACTGTTGTTTGTTACTAATGGATGTTTATTTTGGTAATATTGAAAGGTGTTTATATATTGATTCTTTTCTATATTTACTGTAGAAATTCTAAAGTACTAACTAATTCTAAATATCATAAAGAGCACACCTAACCCAGAACAGTCAGAATTGTTTCTTGCACAGTAGGCTGTGCTGAAACAGAATATTTAATTAAATATGTGTTTCATACAACATTCAGATACAAATATTGGAGCTGCTGCTGCATAAAGACCATTGACTTCAATGCTTTTCTGGAGCAGAAGGGCTGTTATGCAGGCAAACATTGCTGGATCCACAAACAGGTAAAGTATTTCTTTGCTCCTTTTATATGTACTCCATAGCATAC
The DNA here is from genome assembly GCF_015220715.1 of Pygocentrus nattereri. Classification (NCBI taxonomy): domain Eukaryota; kingdom Metazoa; phylum Chordata; class Actinopteri; order Characiformes; family Serrasalmidae; genus Pygocentrus; species Pygocentrus nattereri. The sequence goes on along the minus strand of NC_051212.1, from coordinate 20,713,037 downwards.
TGGATTTCACAATATACTCTATGTATCAACTCAATAGGAGTAGCAAGCTGTCAGGGTCATGATATTTCACAGAAACACTTGGCATACTTGTTATTTCCTACTCTTATTTGCTAGCATAATTAGCAAGAATTCCAAGTCTATTAAGCTTTAATATTTGGTTTTCTGGCTTTCCAGACGCAGATGGAGAATGAACTTTGCTATAGAAATTTAGTACAGTCTTTTAGCCGCAAAGCCTTGTTTGTGTCTTTTTCAAAGTAGCCTTTAGCCAAGATTGCTAATGTAGCTAACAGTAAATAAAAACTAAAATGTGTTTGTCAGCAAAGTAACATTTGCTTTAATTATGAGAGTATTCCCTTAAAGTAAAATAACCTCAGACAGAGTTTAGAGTTTTTAGCCTTGTGTATGAGCCACTGTTTGGTTGCCCTTCGTTGACAGGATAAGAAGAAGGTGGCATGTCGACATGATTGGCACCAGACTGCCAACCAGGTGGTGGTCACCATCTATGCCAAGAATGCCAACCCTGAGCATTCCTATGTGGAGGCCAACCGCACAGTGGTAAGTTGATGACTTTTAAATTTCCGCTAACACTCCCCCCCCCTCTCTGTGAGGTTGGCAGAAGCTACTCTTTCACTTCAATCTGACTACTGAGAGTTTTTTGGCTTCGTTGAGACAGGCAGCTCTAATCCAATTTTTGGGAATGTTTGATTTGAGCAGGAAAGGTTTTTGTGCAGAAATCCACATGAAGTCTTTTTTTTCCCAGTCAGATTCAAGGCTCATTTGTGTGTAGTTTCAAATCCACTTGAAACTTGGTATCTGGAGATGTGAGTCAGTTTAACCAGTCAGATTTCTTGTCATCTCATGTTTTTTCATCATTAAGTGTACAGTAGCTCTTGACATCAGAATGTGAGATAACAAAATTACACTACATTGTTACTATAACAACAAGTGTGGACTCGCAATGTAGACTTTTGATCTAAACATTAGATTGAAGTAACAAAGGCCAGCATTTAAGAAATTGATGCCTGCATGCACACATTAACCAACATCTCGCTGAGGAGACAGAGAGCCATCCTACACATTTAGAGAGCAAGGCCAGTCATGCTTTCATAGACTCTCTGCTACAGATGTCTGTGGCATCACAAGACATCAAACTCATCTCTCAGTGATAGGACCAAATGCTTAGATAGTTGTGCCACTTGAGAGCTCAGGTTATTAGATGGTTAATAAATAATAGGTATGGAAATATAAAGGAATGTGTGTCGTGTCTTGTTGAGCCTTTCAAGCTTCTTTCAAATTTCATCATGATTTAAGTGTTGTGGCAAGCGTCTAAGCATATTTTGAGGCCAATTTCAGAGTGAGACGGTTAAAAAATGCTGGAGAATATGACATCTAAGAAGACAATGGCAGTAATGAATACCTCTCCTTCTGTTTTGCCACAGCTGACATGTCATATTCAGTTTGAAAATGACAAGGAGTTTCACAAGGACATCCACCTGTGGGGGGTAAGTGTTTACCCTTTCATTCAGTCTCCAAAACACATGCAGTTCAGTTCACCAAGCAGTAATAGAATACTTGTAAAATAAACTGAAAACCATACACCAATCCTCTATAAACCCTTCTAACTAATTGAATGTGGATTCCAGTTAAAGCATTACTATGTAAGGCATTTTTAGTTGTTAAAACTGAGAGAAGTAGTATTACTGCGTCAGGAGAAAAAACATTACAATATATGTGTGTGTGTCGACCAATAAAGTCTGAAATAATTGTTTTAAAGTCAAATCTTTGTGTTAACATCACACACAGACTCAAAAAGAAGGCCCAGCCTGATGTTTTGGTCTCAAATGCAAAATCAGCATTAAGCTGATAATGTGATGACAGTAGTTAATTCACTTACATCCTTAGAAAAAACATGCAAGATTTGCCTGTTTTGTCTTTGAAAGACGTCCTCGCAATCATTAGATTCGTCCTCTCATTGAGGTCCACGAGCAAATGATACCAATGTTCCTCCACATGTTGCATCAGAGAGGTCTCCCAAATGTTACATAGAGCTGCTTTTAAGAATGCAATAAAAGTAAAAATGCATGTAAAAGTAGAGGTGTACCAGGAATTTTTATGACTGATTCCAAATTGTTTACAGCCAAATTGACTGGCTGTTGTTGTTGGTTTTTTTTTTTTTTTTTGGTTTGGCAGATTTTTTTTTAATTAGATTTTTATATAAAGATCTTAAATCTCACACACTCAATGATTTCTGCGAAATAAATGATCTTATTGCTCTTTAGTTAAATTTGTAAATGAAAACTCAGTTGCCTTTTTATATAACACACGATCAAGTAAAGGGCAACACTGAAAGTACATTTGGCAAATGAGTCATGCATAATTACAGCAAGACTTTTTGGTGTAGCAGCATCATTTAGCTTCAGTGCGAGTGCGATCACCTCGATTATTTGATTTACAGCATACAATTACACTCAGCCAATCTGATTGTGGTCATGCATTTGTAAGTAATAAGTTACTTCAGTGAAATAACTAAATTAGAAGTAAAATTAGCCTAAAAACAAGCACTGGGGCAGGAGTTTAGGAGTACTGAGCATTAGAGAACTGCAGTGGAACTCGGTACATCCAGATCTATCAGCAAGAACTGGAGTTTTTTTCTTCTGTTTTTAGAATCATTTGGAATTATGATCTAAAATGAAAAGAGAATGAGGGGTAAGCAGTTGTCTGAAGTGGAACTGAGTAAAATGGAAATTCATTTCCTCATAAATGTACCTAAGAAATAAAACTTTTTTTTAATATTGTTGGTGGTGACTGACTCTAAGCTGTACAAGTGACCTTGGCTGCTGTTTGTCTTTCAGGTAGTTGATGTAAAGAGCAGTTTTGTTAATATGGTAGCAACTAAAGTAGAGGTGACCCTGAAGAAGGCAGACCCTGTGGCCTGGGGCAAGCTGGAGGACCCCAAACACAAACCTGAGCCAGAGGTGACGGACATCACCACAGAGCCGGAAGACACCAAACCAGACTGTGACATCTCAGACGATGACATCAGCGAGTCAGACTGGGACGAAACAGACGACGAAGAAAAGAAGGAGAACAAGGAAAATAAAGTGGATGAGGAAAAGGAGAAAGAAGACGACAGCCTCCCATTGCTGGAGGAGGCCAAGGATGTTCCTCCGGAGAAATAGAGGCCAGTTAGTGTCCACATAGTGATTGGACTGTGGTTCCTCTCTTATATAACACATTAGATCATTAATGATCAAAACAAACCATGTACAAAAACTTTTTTAAACATTTGAATTTAGCTACCACTCACACTGTGTGAACAATTCATGATGAATGGAAATTTTCAAATGACTTCTTGAACATTCATTTAAAAGTTAGTTTTTACATTCTCTCATAAAGTTACCTTTTAGGAGCCAGCTTTAACAACAAAAACATAATACATCAGTATAAATGCTGATGCATGTAAATGTTAAAGGGCCTATATCATGGAAAACTGAATTTCCCTCACCTTTTCAAATAAACATTAAGCTTTCAAAACGTACTATTTAGTACCAAATCTGTGACATTTGGTCAACATAAGGACACTAAGCTGCTAAAACAACCTGTTTTTCAATTGTTTCTGTCTGAGTAGCAACTCATTTACATAAGCCCACCTATTCATCCTACAGCAGTGTAGTCCTGCCTGTTCATACTGATGTTCTAAGGAGTGTTTCAGCTCTAAGCTTTTTAAAAGAGGGACAAAAAAGTACAGCTAATCAGAAGAGAGCTTATTTATTATTATATTAAGTATTATTATATTAAGTATTAAAGGCACAGTAACAAAAAAAACCAGGCTCTTAAATACTAAAGGATGAAGAGGCTGGGAACTTGCCTTATAAAAATGAATAATGACCCCTTTTCATACATAAAGCCGCACAACTGAAGAAAACAAGAAAAATTTAGGACATGGGCTCTTTAAAAGCTCTACTTTTTTATTTTTATTTTTTTAATCCATCAAACTTCTGTATGATTAATGCTTTTGAGTTTGAGAGTACAGGTAAGTCTTAAATCAACCATTGTAAAAAATGAAATAAAGGAACAAGAGACATCTTCAATGTCTACTGGTGTGAAAGGTCAGCAGAATAGGCATGAAATATGTGTAAGGCTAAATATAGTGATGAGGAAATGCCACACAAGGAGCGATGGCCACACTTTATTTTTGCGTCAAATTAACAGCAACAATCCTGGAGTAGAGGTTTTTCGCAGCCAAGGGACGGACCTAGAGCCATGGAAGCTGCCCATATGGCACAAATGACAATTTTAAATAATTCAAAAAGATAAATAATAAACTTCAAGAGTAAACAGTAAACTTTAAGCAGTAGTCTTGCTATTAGCTGTAATTATGGATAACCAAAAAAGGTGTGATAGGTCTCTTTTTCGGTGCCCCTTATAGAAGAAAAAAAAAGTTTTCATGTGGGTCACAGAACCATTGGTTTTTCCATGTACCTTGCTTTGCTAACACTATTGAAATAGTTTGACACTTTTAGGAGACAACTGGAACATTTTTCTCCAAACAGTGAGCTTTGATCACACACAGCGAGAATCTTCATACACACACATGTAATTATTACAGTTTGCATCAAGACCGTTTTTGTTTTGTTTTTTGTTTGTTTGTTTTTTTTGTTTGTTTTTTTCCCTTCCATTCAAGAAATACTGTTACACGTTGGCTCACGAACATCTGTGAATGATTGTTATTTATGCTTCCCTTTTTGCCTCAGTTCTGGGAGAAAACTTAAAATTGTACCACATGTATTTCACCCTAAAGACAATTTATCTGTCATTTTATAAATGCTGATCTTGAGCCATACATTACTCAACTTCAGAATCAAAGTTTGTCTTCATTTACGCTAAGAAAATGACTGATTTCCACATAGATTATATAACATTATATAACATGGAAATATTCAAACCTTATGCAAGATTGAAATCCAGCCCTTTAAATAGAGACATGGGTCTAATGTTCATTAAATCTGACAATATATTAGTCTTCTGTTACACATTTCTCAATAGATTTGCCTTAAATAGGGATACACTTTTCATAATATGCTTAAAAACAGGAAAATGTTCAACACACATCGTTCGTTTGCTTCCGAAAAAAAACATTTCCTCTTTAAAGTGCAAGGCAGTAAGATAAAATACATTTTGAAATGTATGACACTGCATGATTTATTCTTTCCTAAATGAGATTCCTCTGAATAATAATAATAATAAAAAAAAAAACTTGGCACAAGTTTACGTCACTGAAAGCTTCTAGAACAACAGCTCACCTGGCACACGAGTGGTACAACAGCACAACTTTGCCGACAACGGAAGAGAAAAGTAAATAGTAAAAAAAAAATGTCTTGCGGCTTTTGTTTTTTCTGCTCAAGGATTGTGGGCTTGAAAGGCATGCAGAGAACATCAACTGTCTTTGAATAGATACAGACAGAAGTAGCTACTATGCAATTCTGCTGATTTTGACAGATAATAAAGTCCACGATACATTCAAGATGCTTTTTTTTTGTTTTGTTTTGTTGCACTTCATTTAGAATGTCCTGTGGTTCTTGTTCGTTTAACATTGTTCAAATGCCGGCAAAAGGAGAAGACTAATTTCCCCCCCTTTTAAAAGAAAGGATTTCCAGTTCGTGTCTCATGGCTTTGAACGCGTCAATATAGATAAAAAGAAAGGAGGAAAAAATTTGAATATGACCAAGATAAAGAAAACAATCATCTCATGCATGGAAGATGGACAAGAAACCACACTGGTAATAGGAACCAATAAGGAAAGCGAGAGGAAAGAAAAGGATTCTGGGAGTTGTAGTCTATAACCAACATCTGTCGATCAGCATCACCGAAACCACCAGCAGGCAGAGAACGAAGAGAGAACAGGACCAGAACGTCGATGCACATGATGTGATGCTATGCCTCTCAAAGCTGCTCACACACACGTTTAGAGTCGACTAAACGCCTGTTGCTCAGTGAAAGGCAGCTTCCCGTGGCAAAGAGGTGTCCGACAGCACTGGAACACTATAGCAGACCCTCCAGCTCTTCAATTGCCTGCAGGATCCGTTTCACATGCCCCACTTTTGATATCCCAAGATCCTGAGAGAGTAAACAAACAATGAATGATTTATACAATATAATTAAGTGTATATCTTAAAGGCAGCTGATTACAACTGTTAAAAACTCAACTGGAGTGTAACTAAAACAGCATTTTTTAAGGATTTTTTAAGGATTAAAGAAACATTTTTAAAAACAGTTAAAAAAATAATTTAGACGATGTTTGTCTTGAAATGTAGTTGATCAGCAAAGTTTAGTGTCTTAAGTTCTTTAATTTTGCATCAGAGCTGTGTTAATGCAATGTTAGCATTTACCCTACCAATCAGCATTGTGAAAACTACATGCTTGCTTTTCATAAATATTCATTGTAGACAGTGTGACAAACCAAATATGCAAGGCTATTTGAGCAGGGGAATTCCACTGATTTTTCAAAATTTCCATAAATAGAGCACAAATATTATTGCTATTTAAGCTACCACAGAATATTGGAGTTTAAATTAAATAATGAGTATGAACTTAAAGTGCAGACTTTCAGCTTTAATCTGAAGCTTTTAACATGCAAATGAACAGTGGAACTGTGAATTACAAACATTTCCATGCACAGCCTGTAGTTTTCAGAGGCTCAAAATAGACAGTTGGCTGCTCAGGTTTTTCATGACCAGGTGTGTGTTATTCTCACATTATTTAACTTAAAAGTAAGCAGATAAAAGGTGGAGTTCATTTAAGTTAGAATCTGTTGCTATTAATTCACAGTATAAAGCCCATATTCACTATTTGTCAACTTCAATATGCTAGAATTAAGTGATTAAGTGATAGTTTTTTGATCCCACAAAAGGGGAAATTCCACCTCCGCATTTAAACCATCCGTGAAGTGAAACACCACATACACACACTAATGAACACACACATTAGGGGGCAGTGAGCATACTTGCCCGGAGCCGTGGGCAGCCCTATCCATGGCACCCGGGGAGCAGTTGGGGGTTAGGTGTCTTGCTCAAGGACACGTCAGTCATGGACTGTCGGCACTGGGGATCGAACCGGCAACCTTCCGGTCACAGTGCCAGATCCCTAACCTCCAGCCCACAACTGCCCCCAAATGCTGTGGTAGACAGCCAAAATAACAACAACTAAAATGAAGTCAGAAGGCAGATTGATTAAGTGGAGAAAGTCTGGAGAAGAACATCAGTCAAACTGCACAGAAGTGAAAATATCAAAGTCTGTGCCTGTTTTGCTTATAATGGTGTTGCTGAGTTTGTGTTCATTGATGGGATCATGAACTTAAGTGTAAAAAAAAAAAAAAACACTTAGGATGCAAACCTGCAGACATCTGCAAAAAAACCTTAATCAATTAGTTTGATAATCAGTAATGCATATGCTGCCTTTTGAAAGAATAGACGACAGAAGAAAATGACAGTGTTGGAAAGACCTGTTTAAAATAACTTGGCAATAAGTTTGCTTTGACAAGTTGTTTATTAGCATAAGTTTATACATTTTTAGGTTTGGCACAAATGTCCAAATACTTTTTGAAGCCACTGAAAAACTGGCTGGTTAACTGCATGTGTGATAAGAAGATTTTTTGGGGGTATTGTGTATAATGAAACTGATTCTCCTGTTTTTGAATGTGTGTTGATGAAAGGGCAGCAAACAGAAAATGACCACCCTGTGGTCACTGTCCTGCTGTACCTTCAGGTCGTGTCTCTGGAGCTGAGTCAGTTGCAAGCCCTGGATGTCTCGGGCCACAAACCTCTCCCTGTACTCCCCTAACCCCAACGAATCCAGCCATGTGCCCACCTCCTCCACACCCCATCTCTCCACTAGCCCCCGAGAAGACACACATACACACAACAGGAACATAAAATAGACCCAATAGCACACATGCTTTCACAAAGACTGACTGACACTTTCTGAAGTGAAGCTGAGCCTTCATTAAGTCTTTAACTTTAGTTTTAGAGAGAACTTTAATTATTATTCAGTCATTCATTCTAAGGAGAAACTGATTTGTGGCTCGGATTTCAGCATTAAACCTTCACTCCATTAAATGGCAGCCTGATGCATAAATATACAACCAAATGTCACAGAAACCATAGCAAGCCACAGAACAAACATGAGAACCGTAGGGGAGACTGTCTGTCAGAGTAAGACTGCTGATCAACAGTCAACTTTTCACTCTCTATCTTAAAGCAATAATAAAAGTGAAAATCTTAATTACACTATTCCTCCTTACTCAGACTGCAGATAACCAGTTGAGTCACGTGTCTGAAATTTGCTTCTTTAGTTTTGCACTGGCGCTATGAAGCTAAGTGGCTAAGCGATAATGCAAGCTGAGGTTGACCAATTAGCACTATGCAAGCTGTATATCATCAAACTGTATTGAACTGTTGAAGGGTAATTTCGCCGGTATTCAAAGTATTTGCATAGCTAAATTGTCAAGATGTAAATAAAGTCAGAGCGGTTTTACTGACTCAGAAATGTTCACCATGGTGGTGACAGGAACCAGATGTCTGTTTATTTTTAGGTGTTTAGTGTCTGTTATGTTGACTAATGCCCAAAATATCATTTTACAGTAGTTTGTAAATTATTCTTTGGCCTAAAACATATATATTTTAAAATATTCATGACAGATACACAAAGTGCCCAAAGAAAACTTTTTTTTTTTCCAAATGTGCCACTATTTATTCTCCCATAATCATATTAAATTTAAACATCTAGATTTACTGGTCACTTTGGATGGTAAATATATTGGCTATTTTTGTACTGTAGACATAGCGACTCCCGGTTCCTATTACCACCACTGTAAAGAAATAGGAGTTGGTAAGTTTTTCAACAGTTAACCACTCACAAACCACTCTATATTACTTTGTTTACATCTCAAAGAATTCACATTATATGATATAATGTTACCAAAAATCAGGCATGCTGTTTTCATGATGCTCATTGGTGGTTTAAGCTTCCGTTAGTTGTATCTACATAATCCTCGTAGCTCTAGTGTATGTATTCCAACTAAAGAAGCAAACACAATACAATGTCACTCTGAATGAACTCTGCAGTACATGGCGTGAGGGGGAAGACTGGTGAAAAATGCTGAATTATTCCTTTAATGAACACAATAATATGGATGGAGGAGAACTAAATCAGCACTCTTACTCTGAGATGCAAAACACATGAAAAACACAGCAATAAACAACACACCACAAGATCAAAGTACAATGCAAGTCAAGCATTTTTCAGCCTATCCTGCGAGTCTGACCTGAGAGAGAGCTGTTGGAGCGCTGCTTATGCAGCTTCTCCCTCTCCTTCTTCACTTTGGGCATGATCTTCAGCTTCATACTGCTTTTAGTACTGGTCCGGGACGAGTCCTATAGACAGCAAAGAGAGAGAGGGGCTGAAGGATTGAGGGAACGAGGACCAAAGATGTGAACTTGTGTATAATGTTACTGTACTGTATATTATTTAAACTTCTAAACAACAAAATCTACTGTCAATAAAACATGACAAAAATCTACTATCTGTATTTGTGATTGTAATGAAATGACAAGGTTAGAAACAATTATACCACAGTTTGACTCATTCATGCCCATAACTGAAATTTTGCATTTATATTGGTCAGTATGTTCTCTAAGCTTGCCTGAGCACAAAATCTGAAGAACTTCTTCAAACTGATCAAACACCACAGCTAAAAAGTGGGTTTTATCACTGCATTTATGTTCACTTCAGTCCTTTGGTCACATGGGATACTGATGTTTAACCAAATGATCAAAAGTGCAAATATCACTGTGGATAAAAGTTTGAAAATATTAAGTCTTATCAAGCCAGTAACTGCTCATTAACTCATTGATCATTACCTCTTTATTAAGCAATTACTGCATGTTCAAAGGACCTTTATTTTGTGGATTATACGTCATAATCTTTTGCACAATAGTTGTCATCCATTATTATGCTCTTATTAAGCCTTATCAACCAGTCAATAATTAACTTCCTATTACACCTTTTCACCCCCGCTATTGCGTAATAAAGTAGTTATGAACAGCCAGGTTAATTAGCACTTATTAAAAGTTACACATTGTCACTGTTGGACAAAAATCTCCATTTCTGTAGATTTGTCTGCTGCCCTTTACATTGTGTTCAAATTTCATTATGAATGTATCAACAGAAATTCTGCAAAATTACTTTTTCTATTAACATCTATTGAAAGTTAAAATTTATGTATTTGATATTTTAAGCATTAATATAGCAGCAAACAACTATTTTCTGTGTAAAAAGTCATAGTGAAGTAATGGTGTCCTGAGCAGAGGATGAAGTCACTCTGCCTCTTTGTTTGCTGAGCTTTAGTTTTCATAGCCAGGACGGCAGCTTGTGTATGTTAGTCCCGCTTTATGAACACGTCGGCCCTCTCCACACAGTGACGACCTATGATAGCACAATTTAAGGCAGAATGGGAAAAAATCAAACAAGAAGCTGAGGCATTGGATTGTAATCTTAACTGCTGCACCTCTTAAGGTGGAACGGGAACATTTGAACAAGAATCTGGCGAAAAGGAAGCTGATTTCAGCATCACTGAGAGTTGAAATGCATGGAAAAGGAATGATGAGGTTGCTCCTGCTTGATTGGTGGGTAACATTAACTCATTTCTGCTGTTTCATAGAATCAATAGGTCAGTACTGTTTTGTCTTGTTTGCGAATGTTTGTGATAGCAACTGGTTGGCTTCACAACAGCAACTGTAGTGACAGATTGCTAACCACTACCAAGTTAACATTAGCTACATTTCTTGCTGTGTTGTTGTTCACTCTAATGTAATATCATGGTATTTGTATGTATAATGTTTGTGAACGTTTTGATGGCCACAAAGATCTAAAAAGCTGTTTTGGCCCAGACAGTGTGTGCCGATTAATTTGGGGGTCTTAGTTTCTGAAGGAGCATTGAAGGAAGGGTGAATATGTTTTGCTGTTGACTTCAAATAACAACAATCGTCCTCCAGAATCATATAGAGCTCATTTAGGGGTGGTTTATCTTCTCCTGTAAAGTTACCATTTTGAGGATATGAGGTTTTTTGCCGCTGACTACATGGTCTGGAAAGTGTTTCATTGATCCCTAGTTATTACCCTAGTTCACCCTAGTTATTGCATAATGAAGAAGCAATTAGTGGCAAGTTATTTTCAGTTACTGGCTTGATAAGGCTTAAGAAGCATGTTACACAGGTACTGTAATGTCTGTCTGTACTGAAGTCTTACCAAAAATTCAAATAGGAACTGTTAGATGTTTGTCCAAGGTATAATTATATGAAATTTCATCACTTCGGAGCAATTAAAACAACTTTATTTTTCATTATCAGACCTACATGTTGCTGGACATGGTTGGGTTAATATATTTTGTTATTCACAGATTATGTCTGACTGTATTTTAATGCTTGAGAAATCCTGTCCTGAGCTGTACACCACTCAAAAGACATAAATCAAAAGGGCATGTGTTGAATGTGTGTTTATTTATTTATGCTAATGTGCTCCTTATCAATATCAAACCTCCTCAGAGCAGTGCATGCTGGGACAGATCCAGTGGATGTCCTCCAGTTTGATTAATTCAGCACTGAGAGAGTTGAGTGTGGAGAGCAGCTCTTCCTCCTGAGGAGCCTCCAACTGCTACACAACACATACACAGACACACAGTACGTTTCAAAAATTCTAAAACAGCATTATTCATGCTTTTCCTGCAGTGAGATGAGTGAAGAAAATAAACAGTAAACACCCAACAGCCAACAAATATTCCAGTAAGATGTATGACTCACACAATGGTTCTGACAGCAGGTTAGACAGAAATGAAGTGATCGGACACAAAACGTTTCCTTTCACTGGAGTGTGTGTAATGTATGAATGTGTTTTAATAAGATGAGGAAGAAGTGAAAAAAGCCTCTCACCAGCAGCTTTCCTTCTAAAAGCATCCGAGTCTCCAGCTGCAGCACTTTACTGCTGTTTACAATCTCTACAGCTGTGCTGCGACTCAGACACTGCACAGAGAAACACACACACACAAAAACACTTAGTTTGACCCTCTTTAGAACTCATACTGGTGAATATCACAGTAGTTACACCAGATAAATCTTCACTTTCACATCTTTTCTCCTTGAATAAAACCACAGAAACTACTACAAAAAAATTGTAAATAATAAAATAAAACAATAATTCTAAACAATAAAGGCTTAATTAATGTTATTTCACAAATAATATATACACTGTACATTTAAATATTCTAATCTAATTCTAATTAAAGTATTTTGAGAATATCACCAAGTCAAGTAATAAAAAGAAGAATAATGAATAACCAAATGAAATTAAAAAAGAAAAAGGCTTAATAAGAATGCTTATTTTAAAAACAATAATAACATATATGTATATTCAAATATTATACACGAGGCACGGAAATGTGTTTTCAGATGTTTTATTGAAGAAATTATTAAATGGTAAAATTTTAAAAATAAAAATATGTACAAAATAAACAGATAAAGCTTTTTCATTTTTATTTTATGTACAATAACAACTTCTAGCCTTAGATTCAAATGTAATAAACTAGATACTAAATGGCATTTTAGATGTTTTCTTCACAAGAACCATAACAACATCTCGTCTGTTTTCTGCTGCCGTCAAGAACAGCCTCCATTTCAAAAGGGCTGCATATGTGATTGTGTGTGGGTGGCAGGTTAACTACAGTACACCTGCACGCACACACATACACACAAACACAGTGTCTCTGCAGTGAAAGAGCCTGAAAAATCTCATTAAAACTCCACTGCACAATCTGAAGCTACATAAATGGACAACTTCCACATTTAGCAACAGTATGGCTGGTTTTGAGAGCAGTAGCTGTGAGGGAAACACACACACACACACACACACACACACACACACACACTGTCTGTTAGAGGGTAGTATCATGTGAAAAGTGTGTGTGTACCTCAGGGCTGGAGGGTTTGGAGGGGAACGCCTCAGACAGGACAGCAGCACTCGCATTCACTGCATGAGCCAACTCCTGCTCCACCACCTTATGAGTCTTTGCAACCTCCCGTATCCTACACGCACACACAAAATCAATATTTTTAATAATGTGAAAACAATATGAGTTAAGATCAATGTGTAAACTGATTAATATGACAGTGCTGAGCTATTGCACAGGTTTCATATGAACAAGAGGATGCTATTAAGAAATTCAGCACATGTCCAGGATGATGAACAGAACTGGAGATGATTCTAAATGGACTCAGTGAAGCTGTATAACTTTGAAAACAGAAGAAGTTACAATAAAACTGTTCAGAATGCCTCATACTTGGAAACAAAGTATCAACAAATCATTACTGGCAACAGACAAATACATTATATTCAAGTACTTAATTATTGTACTGTAATTATTATAAAATAATGAAAAATTTGAAATTCACAAGAAAAACTTAACAGCAGTGTATGTTGATTACAGGCCTGAAATAACTTGCCATAAAACAGAAACAGATATTTAAAACTGTAAAATATGTAATGTAACAAGCACACCACACAGATGGCAATACCTGTTGATGAGTGAATCGGCCACCAGGCCGAGCTGTTGGACCTGAGCACATTCTTCCTCGGTCAGATACTCCATGGACTGCTGGGAGTTGAGGCGTGGCCGGGTGGAGCGGCAGCTGTCATACTTCCTCTTATCCTCCCACGACTTCAGTGTGCTCTCAAACGCCTACGACACACATGCGCACAAACTGAGCACACTGCAGTGCAGAACCTAATAGATTACCTAACCTCACAAGTTAATCTGCAGGGTTTTTATTGAGTAACTGCTGTTAACCTCATATGTCAGTGATATGAGTAGTTATGAGAGTGAGTACCCACATACAGAGCCTTTAATTAAGGGTTAATTTTTAAAGGAATGGGTGTTTTACCAGCAATTACGTGAGGATAGATGTACAGTTTGATTCATAATACTTTATTGATCCCCATGGGAAAATGTAGGTGCAACTGTAGCTGAAGAATGCGGAACATTATATACACAGAAATACACCTAATGCACCTTGAGGGAATGAGCCAGTGACTAACAGTATTTTCTTCACTTATTGTGTGTTTAGTGTACCACAACAGCCAATTCATTTTTACTGGACCACTTTACAACCTCTCTGTCCCTAGGATTAAACAGGCTGTATTTGTTATTGTGCCTTTAAGACTGATATATGTAAATGATCTCTGTTTTGACTGGATGCCCTCATTTTAACAGCAGTTCAGGCTCAAACACTCCTTATAACATCTATTATGCAGGGCGAAACTGCTGTAGGCCGAATGGGCTGTTAGATGTAAATGCATTTTTTTTGTGACATCATTCCTGCAGTATTCCTGCCTTAGAGGGGCTCATTAGTTCTGGTGAATAACAAGCATCTTGAGTGACTCTAAGTCTTAAGTCACAGGATTTCAAATCCCAGTCTTAAGCTACTAACTAAAAACTATGCCATTCATGTGCTTTGTTTCATCACACATGCCTGATTTGACAAGCATTAACAAACATGTAAGGTAACAAGCATTTTATGGGCTGAATCAAATGTGCTAGGTAGAGAAAACTTAAAAATTTGCAGAGCATGGACTCCCCATAAGTGGGGCTGAGAACCCCTGATCTGAAACAAATTGATCTACAAATTACTTCTATAACAATGACAATAAACATTGTCGCTGTTGAGGACAAAACCATGATGAAAAAACTAGACCCGCACACATAAACACACACTGAGTCACTGACCCGGTCTCTGGTCAGCATTTGGGCACGGTTTTTGTGGATGATCTGCACGATGCCAGGCGGTTGGATCCAGGCTTCTCCATCCACCTGCACAGGAACTCCTTCATCACCTTTAATGGTAATCTTAACCTGCCGACACTGTGCACACACACACACACACACACATGCCACTTAGTGTCTGAGTTATATGTGTGTGTGTGTGTACATGTGCAAATGCTTTAGTAGTGAACGAGTGTGTATGTGTTCACACCTGTGCAATGCGGTGATGTTGTATGTTAATGACGCGAGACATGGCCATCTGCATGCTTCCAAACACTGCCACCACCTCCAGCTTCTTATCATCAAATGACGGAGCTCCAAAATTCTAACAACAACAACAAGGAGGGGAAAAAACACAAGTGATGTAAGATTCTCTAATATCCTCAATTTCTACATTTCTTGCGTCTATTTTCTTCACTTATTGTGTGTTTAGTGTACCACAACATTTCATTTTTACCAGACCACTTTACAACCTCTCTATCTCTCTGCATTAAACAGGTTGTATTTGTTATTGTGCCTTTAAGACTGATATACGTAAATGATGTTTTGATTGGGTGCCCTCATTTTAACAGCAGATCAGGCTGAAACACTGCTGAAGGCTGAATAGGCTGCTAGATGTAAATACATTTGTTTTTGTGATATCATGAAAACAAATTAAAAATGAGCTGTTTTTGCTGTGTTTCCAAATTTGAGTACAAATGAAAGAACCAATATTTTGCTGCAGTCACCAGCGGTCACTGAAGTGCATTTATGAGTCAACCACACAATTTAATATAGGCTGTTGGTGGAATTCTCTATAGCTCTGCCATATATTGCCTTTCAATTTGTCTTTCAGCGCAGCTGTCAGTCACTCGGAGAAATACTTCCTGGCCTCAGGTTTTTACAAAGCAATAAATACCACTCTGCCCTCTTCCTGTAAGCTGACAAATGACTTTCTATTTGTAGCTGCAGGAGGAAGAGTACAGGTCTTATCTAAGCCTTCAAACGGAACACGGCTGTTAGGATCTATGTGAAAGTGTGTTTATCAGTGTGTGATCAGTGAGTCTACACTGTCAGTTACAGTAAAGGTCCTCAGCTCTGATCTGCTCAGATGCACTTTTCATAATCTTTCTTTCTGCATCTCTTCTCAACAAATCCGCTGAGATAAATGGCCCCGAGCACAATGTTCAACACAGGCAGAGTAAAGGTCAAACATTTCAACCTCCACAAGATTTATATTAATCCTCACAGCTACTCTCCCTACACACACTATATATGTGTATATACACGTGTGTAGTTCACATGTAAATAAAGTAAAAACGTCAATGACATATTACCATGCTAAATTATTAACACCACAAATAAAGACTGGTAATGCATTATCCTTGTTTGATCCTTCCAAACATCTGTAGGAGTGCAGGCTGAAGCTCAGCTGCTCATGTTGCAAATCTCATTCAACAAATTTGCGTTTAAATTCTTAAACAGCGTTTAAATTGTTTTTAAAGGGATACATTTAGACCATTCAGCAGACTACACTGGACAGCGCTCACATTACAACTATGGATATGGACTAACCTAAAGAACTCCTTAAATCTCCAGACTTATTACATGCTTAGGCTTAGGCTTAGTACTTAATAATTACAGGGACTTTAATGCAAACTATATGAGCTGTTTTTAGATTGTAATAAATAAATGGGCCCACCTGTTGGCCATGGCCATTTAAAGGGTTAACCTCCATTAAAAGTTAGGAAAATATTTGTTCTGATAATGACTACATACATGCAGTTGTATGCAATAGTTTGTACACCCCTGGAATTATGTGACATTCTCTTTAAAATTTAGTGTACATTTTCTGTTTATTTGTTAAGTTTAACATATTGGAAGAAAATAAAACATATAATATAAAATGTGCCATTAGTTTTGCACAGGACACATTTTTTGTTTCATTTTTTTTCAATTTGTTAAATTCAGCAAATAAACAGTAATTGTACATTAAGATGCGCAAACTGTGTTCTCTGTAAAGCATGTTTAATTTTAAATTAGAAAATTAATAAACATTTAATTTGGTCAGAGACTCACATTATCCTCTTTGGTTCCTCCCCAGAAGTTGATGCCTCCTGCATAGCTGGGGATGTTCAGCACAGCCAGACCCTGAAGACTAGGCAATGACATGGGTACTCCATCACACTGAGAGAGAGAGAGAGAGAGCGAGAGAGAGAGAGAGAGAGAGAGAGAGAGAGAGAGAGAGAGAGAGAGAGAGAAAGAGATGCCATGAACAATAACTGGGAATAGTTCCATGCAAAATTTCGGTGCCCCTGGTCGAAATACATATTTTGAAAAGAAAAAAAAAAACTATTAAATGGGGCATTACAATTTGCAGAAAAAGAGCAGGTGTTATTTGGATGTTGGATCATTCATAGCACTGCAGTGACACTGCTGTGCTGGTACGAGTGGATCAGACACAGCAGGGCTGCTGGAGTTTATAAACACCCCAGTATCACTGCTTGACTGAGAATAGCCCACCAACCAAAAATTCCAGCCAAGAGTGCTCGTGTAGCAAGAAACTGACAATTGATGAAGGACTAGACACAAAATGTCATCTCTGACTTAATAAACTATAATTTAAATTGCAGAACTGCAAAGTGCTCCTACATGGTATAGACATAGGATAGATGCACATATTAAAGTGACCAGTGATCTCTCTCTTTCTATACCTCTTTCTCTCTCTCTCTCTCTCTCTCTCTCTCTCTCTCTCTATGAGAAACACACCTCTAGTTGCACTCTCTGCTCCAGGTTCTTGTAGGTTTTCTGGACCAGCTCTTTAGTCCCCAGTACACCGTACCACATCATGTTTTTTGTGCGGCTGCTGTAGACGTCAAAGAGATCAACATCACACTATCAGTACATAACATTACACATACCACACCAAACAATACACTCAAATCACATATTTTCACATATTTTACTGTATATTACACACAGAACACTATTATCAACTCTGCAACATCATGAACAGTGGCATACAGACCACAGGTTCAGCAGGTACCATCACTGCTTATCATTCGGATGTTTATGCACCAACATACCAACCACCTGCCCAATCATTTCTCACTGTGAGCCCAATGTAAATGTTAAAGCACTGGTCAGTACCAAAGATCACAAACTCTTAGACTTCAAAAGCATCACATGTAAGACAGTGTACTCTTAGAAAGAGCATGACACAGTTATGTAAAATCTGATGTAAAGCACATGCAGCAGGCAGGGGTTTATGAGTGCAGCTGAGCTAGCAGATAATCCCACTGCACCTGCACTTCTTAGGGTGTTCATCCCTCTTGTTATTGAACTCCAGAGAGATTTTGGCATCCAGACCGATCCCAAAGTAGTTATTCATCACACATTTCTCTGTGCACTGCCTGTGTGTGTGGAGAGAGAAACAGAGAGAGAAACAGAGAGAGAAACGGATTACATTGTTATTACGAAAGACAGCCAGACAGACAAATAGATGTACATTTAAATGTTTTATGTTGTGGATATGAATAGCGTAGCTGAAATAGGATAAATCTGTGTGATTCACTACACAGTTTTATAGCCTGCTGCTGAGCCGAGGGGTATATCTGTGTTGCAAAATATCATGTTTCATCTCCTCTTATCCGCTTGAACATCTGTAAGACCACTAATCTCTCACATAAAACAACTGCATGTGTGTATGTTCTTACACAGACTCCTCAGTGAAAGGCATTGCGCTGTTGCAGCTTTCTGGTTTCTCCAGCACTATGGGAGCAGTGGAGGTGGGACTAATTGCACTTTGACCTGTATGAGACAGAAAAAATTTGTGAAAATGCTAATATGTCTTTATATAAACAACAGACACCATCAGACCTCCTACATATCCACTCATCTTTATGTTTATGAAGCCACTTCAACCAATCTTTCAAAAGAACACAGGCACCTCTAGTCAGACTTGTATAGATTGTTCTCACTGTCGTAAGAAAGCCTTCATGCTTTTTAACACCAAATATAAATAGCTGCTGTTCTTAGTGATCCATGCACCTTAAAATGGCCTTGCGTGGACGTCATAATACATGAATTAATAGAAATTTTGAAAAATTAATATTCCTTTCAGATATTTAGTGTTTTTTCATGTCCTATAATATTACTGTTTCAGAGATATTATGTTTTCAGAAATATATGTACTCTCATTAAACATGTTCATAATGAAGTTTTTCACTCACGTGGCTCTGCCTCCTTGAGGTCCTCACTGCTGCCTCTTTTGATTGATGACAAGGAAGACATCCTCTGCACTTGTGTGTGTCTGTTTTGCTCATCCACCACTGAGGAGAAAGCGAGGGGGTATATAGAGGATGTATATATAATATATGTATATATGAATAATTTATGCACACACACACACACACACACACACATATATATATATATATATATATATATATATATATATATATATATATATATATATATGAATACTTTACAGATAATTTAAAGATTCAATTAATACATTCATTCATTATTCATGCTAGTACACTTGAAGAGAACTGATGAATTGGTAATACAGGCCATTTTAAAAATTCTGCCCAATAAACGTATTCATTATATATTATATACTCACAGTTCAACGCATAATGAATAATCCTAAGTGCTCCACCTCAGAATCCCAATCAACAAGCTTGTCATGCATATAAATAATCCAGGCCTGCTTTAAGTATGAGTGGAGCTTTCTCTGACCTTTCTCTGCTTGCTCTATGATCTGCCGGAGGGCTTTCTTCAGGCTGTTTGCTCTCAGCATCAGCTGCTCTCTGGATCTAAAGGGTCTGGGGACCCCTGGTGTGTCTGAGCCGCTCCCCTCACCCTCCTGCTCAGGCGACTGGGAACCGGCAGGCACTAGTTGAGCATCGGCCTCCTCACTTAGCGCCCGCACTAAAGAATCCAGCTTTTCATTCAGCATTGCACACTGCAGAGGACAAAACAAGTAAGAAAAAAGGTATGAGCTGGTAGGGGTAGGCAATATAATGATATCGTTATTGAGATCAATTACATTACAGTACGATTTTGTGAGTATATCATTGGTATCACAAGTACTTCTAGAACATTTAATCACTTCACGTGGCAAAAAACTGATTTAGACCAATTATAGAGAGCCTGTAAACAACAACAATCAGTGTACAGTAACAACATGAATTACATTGTAACAAGTATGTATAAGTACTGGTTGTCAGTCCATTATGCTATTATCGTAATTTATTTATTTAGTACTTATTTGATTTTTTTCTCCTCTTCCTTCTCAAAGTTTATTTTTGCAAACAATGAATTAAAAACATTAATGTGACATACACCAATGTATTGTGAAAAGTATTATAATATTTTAACAATATCACCCACCCTTACTAGTGGGTGAGGATGAAAGGGTTTCATGGACAAGAGCTGGGCTCAACCAGTAAGTGTGTACCACAGTTATGTATTTCCCTCACTGATGCACTCTCAAAAAGCTATTTGTGTTTATGAAAGAGCCTGCCTTGGTATTTCTTTTCTATACTGCACAACATGTGAGAGAAGAAGGTTACCATGTCATCTTCAACATTGGATTCAAGTACCGCCCTCAATAATCCCTCTCAGGAATTAGATGGTTGTTTACAGCATTATAAGGACCACACAGACTGCGTGAGATGTGACCTACTGCAAAAGCTTTAACCCATTAAGGCCTGAGCTTAAAACTCTAACTCTGTGATATATTGTGATACATAACTCAGTTTTTAGTTATACCAGTTGGTATAATAATCAATATAAAAGACAAATACAGTGTGCAAAAAAATTACACCTAATATTTAAACTAGATCTGCTGGCTGCCCAAGTGTCAAAAAAAGAAAACATTCCCACTGACTGTCAATCTATAGTTGCCATCATCAGACAATGCAGAGGACTCAGCAGATACAGTGTAGATTTGCCTGAGATTCATAAGGCCAGACACATACTCAACACAAGAACATGAATGCAAATGATGATGCCTTGCCAACATGCTGCAAACACCTGCACTGTGAACACCTGTACAAACTTAACATGCTCATTTACATTACTATGGTTCAGCACCCCGAGCATCTGTACACGGGATCTTCTGTTACTCCAATCAGCACAGTGAAATTCAGGGACGTGGGAAGGTGTAAACACATGCTAAGATTTTAAGCAGCACATACACGATATATACGGAGCCATCATTTATAAATGATATGCCTATTTTTATTAGAATATTTTGGGATAATTTACATCAAACAGAATGTGCTAAATAATACACTAAAATGTGGTAAGAGACAATATACAAATATAAAAAACACCAAACTGTGGACACACACCATCATTTCTCTGCTCTCTCTTTCTGGAAGAACTTTTTGCGAAGGAGCTGAGCAGTGACCAATCAGATGATTAAGATGTGGTGCTGTAACTTACATGCTGAGATTCCAGGGCATGAACAGAGTCATTTTAAGGATAACCTGGTCACTTCCCATTTCTCCCATTATATGAACAAAAATGTGAGTGCAAAACACCCATGCCTGAGAACGAGCCTTCACTGAATGGCTAAACAGCTAAAAAAGAAAAAAAACTTCACTTGTGTCTAACCATGTGTGTTGAACATTTATTTTGGAAAGCAGAAGCACATATTCTATATTCGCTCACATGCATATGAACTTGAATGACATCCCATTCTTAATCCATAAGGCTTAATATGATGCCGGCCCAACCTTTGCAGTTATAACAGCTTCAACTCTTCTGGGAAGGCTTTCCACATGGTTTAGGAGTGTGTTTATGGGAATTTTTGACCATTCTTCCAGAAGGGCATTCGTGAAGTCAGACACTGATATTGGACAAGAAGGCCTGGCTCACAGTCTCTGCTCTAATTCATCCCAAAGGTGTTCTATCGGGTTGAGGTTAGGACTCTGTGCAGGCCAGTCAAGTTCAACTTGCTCATCCATGTCTTTATGGACCTTGCTTTGTGCACTTGTGCAGTCATGTTGAAGCACGAACTTGTCCAATATCTCTTGGTCAACTCCTGAAAAACAACCCCACACCATAATCCCCATTCACCAAACTTTACACTCGGCACAATGCAGTCAATTACCATTTGCCTGGTAATTGCCAAACCCAGGCTTATATATTTGATTGCCAGATGGAGAAGCATGATTCATCACTCCAGAGAACTTGTCTCCACCACTCTAGAGTCCAGTGGCAGTGCCTAACCTCACTGCATTCGATGCTTTCCACTGCACTTGGAAACGTGGAATATTTAGTAGCGAGGAAATTTCACACTTGCTTTTGGAACTTGGAATGTTACCTCACTGGTGGGGAAGAAACCTGAGTTGGTGTGCGAGGTTGAGAGATACTGGCTAGATATAGTCAGGCTCACTTCAACACACAGCTTGGGCTCTGGGTCCAATCTCCTTGAGAGAGGCTGAACTTTATTCTTTTCTGGAGTTGCCCATGGTGAGAGGCGGCAGGCAGGTGTGGGCTTTCTCATAGCCCCTTGACTCAGCGAACACTATGTTTGAACACAAGGATGTCCATAAGTGCACATGGCGCCAGGACACCCTAGGCCGCAGTTCAATGATTGACTTTGTAGTCATGTCATCGAAATTGCAGCCATGTGTTTTGGACACTCGGGTAAAGAGAGGAGCTGAGCTGTCAACTGATCACCACCTGGTGGAGAGTTGGATCAGGTGGTGGGGGAAAATGCCGGTCAGACCAGGCAAACCCAAACATATAGTGAGGGTATGCTGGGAACGTCTGGCAGAAGAACCTGTCAGATTGATCTTCAACTCACACCTCCATCAGAATTTTGACCAGATATCGGGGGAGGTGAGGGACATTGACTCAGAATGGGCCATGTTCCGCTCCTCCATTGTTGAAGCGGCTGACTGTAGCTGTGGCCGTATGGTAGTTGGTGCCTGTCGGGGTGGTAATCCTCAAACCCGGTGGTGGACACCCCAGGTGAGAGATGCCGTCAAGCTGAAGAAGGAGTCCTACCAGGCAAGGTTGGCCTGTGGGACACCAGAGGCAGCTGGCAGGTCAAGTGATCTGCGGCTTCAGTCGCTGCCAAGGCAAAAACCCGGGTGTGGGAGGAGTTTGGTGAGGCTTTGGAAAGTGACTTTAAATTGGCTCCGAAAAGATTCTGGCAAACTGCCAGGCGACTCAGAAGGGGAAAGGAATGTGCCACTAGCACTGTATATAGTGGAGATGGTGCGCTGCTGACTTCGACTGAAGACGTCATTGGGCGGTGGAAGGATGAGATCCGTCCTGAGTTCCTCAAGGCTCTGGATGTTGTGGGGCTGTCTTGGCTGACATGCCTTTTCAACATTGCGTGGACATCGGGGGCGGTGCCACTGGATTGGCAGATTGGGGTGCCTCTTTTTAAAAAGGGAGACCGGATGGTGTGTTCCAACTACAGGGGAATCACACTCCTCAGCCTCCCTGGTAAGGTCTATGCAGGGGTCCTGGAGAAGAGAGTCTGGCTTATAGTCAAACCTTGGATTCAGGAGGAGCAGTGCAGGTTCCGCCCTGGTCGTGGAACACTGGACCAACTTTTCACCCTCTCCAGGATTCTGTAGGGTGCATGGGAGTTTGCCCAACCAGTCCACATGTGCTTTGTGGATTTGGAGAAGGCATTCGACTGTGTTCCCTGGGGTATTCTGTGGAAGGTGCTTCGGGAGTACAGGGTACATGGCTCTTTGCTATGAGCCATTCAGGCCCTGTACAAACAAAGCAGGAGTTTGGTTCGCATGGCCGGCAGTAAGTCAGACTCATTCCCAGTGAGAGTTGGACTCCGTTAGGGCTGCCCTTTGTCACCGATTCCATTTATAATTTTTATGGATAGAATTTCTAGGCACAGTCAGGGGATGGAGGGTGTCCGGTTTGGTGACCTCAAGGTCACATCGCTGCTGTTTGCAGATAATGTGGTCATATTGGGGACATCAGGCCGTGAACTTCAGCTTTCGCTGGATCAGTTTGCAGCCGAGTGTGATGCGGCTGGGATGAGAATCAGTACCTCCAAATCCGAGGCCATGGTTCTCAGGCGGAAAAGGGTGGAGAGCTCTCTCTGGGTCGGGGATAAGCACTTGCCTCAAGTAGAGGAGTTTAAGTCTCTCGGGGTCTTGTTCACAAGTGATGGTAAAAGGGAGCAGGAGATTGACAGGCGGATTGGTCAGCAGTGATGCAGGCTCTTTACCGGTCTGTTGTGGTAGAGAAAAAGCTGAGCCATAAGGCAAGGCTCTCGATTTACCGGTCGATCTACGTTCCCACCCTCACCTATGGTCATGAGCTTTGGGTAGAGACTGAAAGAATGAGATCGCGAATACAAGCAGCAGAAATGAGATTCCTCCGCAGGGTGTCTGGACTCTCCCATAGATATAGGGTGAGAAGTTCAGTCATCCGGGAGGGACTCGGAGTAGAGCCGTTGCTTCTCCACGTTGAGAGGAGCCAGCTGAGGTGGTTCGGGCTATATTGCCCAGCTGACCTGAGAGCGCCTCGGAATCCCCCCCGGGGAGCTAGTGGAAGTGGCTGGGGAAAGGGAGGTCTGGGCCTCATTGCTTAGGATGCTGCCACCGTGACCCGAACCCCGGAAAAGCAAATGTTTGTAGAAGCAGTCTGCATGCCTAGGTGCTTGGCTTTATACACCTGTGGCTATGAAAGAAACTGGAACACTTGAATTCAATGATTTGCATGGGTGAGTGAATATTTTTGGAAATATTGAGCTCAGAAATATCCTGTGTACAACTGTTTACAACTGTGTACACTATTACCCCAGATTCCTAAATCTGCTTGTGCACTAGGCTTAAACCATTTAATATTCAGTTCTGTTTTTAATTTTTAGCAGCTGCAGTTGAACAACTCGGAAATCTAAGCATGCGGCAGTCCCCTTATTACCCTCACTTCCCACATCCCTGACAAAACATGTCTGCAGTAGAGGAGGGGTTCTGCTTATTTTATTTATATGGAATGATGAGGGGAAGATCATATATATGTTTATCCAGGCAAACAGCTGTGAGAGTAACTTGTCAGACTTGCTGACCAGAAGAAAGCATACGTGCACATGTTGGTACACGATAGCATGACGTATTTAGGCTGTGACTGTAGAGCCCCTTGCTGCATTGCTCAGAATGCAGTTTGCACTTGCATTGCATCATGAATTGTATTGCAGTGTATTTTAGAACGCAACAATGTGCAAAACCGTGACTGCATAGCTTGAAGTAAATGTGTATCTGTGAAGTATGCTAGTGGCCTAAAGGGTTAAGGTTGGATGTAGATGGTATTGAGGGGATATGCACAGCAGGCATCTAAACAAAAAAAAACTAAGTTTTCTTAGCCTGTGGTTTTAATATTATACACTACAACATACAGGTATTATAGAGGAATAAACAGAGTGTCTGAATGTGCTCAGTAGGCTGCATCATACCGCCTATTGAGCTTCAGCCTACTAATGCCCACTATACCTATTACGCAAGCACTTATACAACCTTACTCCAAATACGCCACACGAATACGTACCACACACTCTTTAAACAACCTACACACATACACACACGTATATGCACACTCTTGAGTCCTCTATAAGCAACCCACACACACATACACACAAACACACACCCTCACACACTTTATACAATTGTACCTTTTTAGCCATCGCATCTGCCTCCTCCTTATTCTCTGTGGCTCGCTCATAAGCTTTACCAACCTCAGCCACAAAATCATTCACTGTCCCACACAGAAACCTACAGAGAGAGAGAGAGAGAGAGAGAGAGAGAGAGAGAGAGAGAGAGAGAGGGTAGAGTAAGAAAAAAATAGGATGAAGGATTATTTACTAGACAAAATTACTAGACAATAGTTACTATATATGATACAATAACCTATGTTCTTTAGGTTTGACAATGAGGAAAAAAGTGTGTGTCTACTGAAGGTCCTTCAGTGTGCCACCTTTTTTAGGTGACAGAGTTTCACTGAATTGTTAGTCTATATATTTACTGTCTTTCTGCGCTGAAATGGATGAAAAACCCAAATAGTGATTTCTGTACTTGCATACTGAATGGTTAACAGAATACTCAAGTACCAATGCACATCCTATCTGTTTATTAAAAGATTTTAGAATAGCTGCCTTTCTTGGTATAGTTTGTATAGTTGTACAATATAGTTGTATAGTTTGGTATAGACTATACATGATTTGCAAAGGCTTGTGTGGTCCAGACAAATTTAATTTATAAATGGCAAAATGTAACCATTAGTGTGTGTATTTTCATTAAAATCAATGACTTAAACTCTTTGGATACTGCACAATATGGTGCAATGTGTGAGGGCCTTATTGAGTTGTTTAATCACAATAACAATGAAAGATGATTGAGGTATGGCATACATTCCTCTTCATGTGTTGGTGTGCTCAAAATGCTAATAAATCTACTAAATTTGGGCTTTGTTTGAAAGTGCTCTTTATGTATCAATCAAGTTATCAACTGGCAATGAATGTAGTTATACTTAATTTAAATGCCAAGGTGTAGCCCAAGGATCAATTCTGGGACTTCTGTTTTTACCGTATATATATTAACACTCTTTGTCATAATGAGCCAAATGCATATTTTCTCAGAATAATGCTTTGTGTAACTCACAAGAGGCTTTTGAAATTGAAAATGCAAAATGTTGACATTCTTTACAAATTCAAGAGAAATGCCTTCAAACCTTCCATCACCACTTTAAAGGGAAATGTGGCCAATTATCTTGGTATACTATTATATAATTCTTTGACATTTAAGCCTTATATTTGGCATTTGATAAAGAAATTAAAGATGAAATGGGGATTTTATTTTATGATTAAGTATTGTTTATCCTTTAAAGCTAAAAAGAAATGTGTTTTTGTTACTTTTTTTACCAGCAAATAATTGCAGAGATAATGATAACAGCAATAACAATAATTTAAATGCTAGACAGGCTGTCATTAGCTGAAAGGTCATGTGTTGGGTGTGTGCTATTTATTTATGCTTATAACCCAGACCTCCTCAGAGAAATGCATGCTTGGACAGCTCCAGCCAAGCATTTGTGAGTTTATTACTGCTAAATCCGTAAATACTTGTCCACACCTGCAATGTAATAAAACACAGGTATCGTGCAAGAAGTATCACACCAAAAAATGTTATTTGATATAATTTGATTCAGCAAAAATTGAGCAATTACTAAGAAATGATCCCACAGACATCTTGTAATTGCATAATAAATCTGAAGGACGTCACAGCTGCTGGTGACACTCCTGTCAAACGAGACCAAACATGCCTGAAAAAGAGCTGCTGCTAAAAGCCCAGCACACCACTCAGTAAATCACCAGCACCCAGAAGAGTGAAACACACACAGAGGATATAATGTCACTGAGCTTACTCCCGTGCTCACCTAGCAGAGGATATGACATCACTGTGCTTGTCTGAGTCCAGGATTTTTGTCAGATGGGTGGCAACAGAATCAGCATAGTGAGTAATCTGGAAGAATGACAGAATAACACAACACATCCAAACTAAACCAGATGGGACTGCCTTAAGAAATTCATGTTTAATCTGAGGAACAGGCTTTAAAAGCTAGCCACATGTTAATGTGAGCAGCCTCAGGAACAGGAAGTGTACCTGGAGTGGAGAATCTAGTGGATCATCCTCCTTAACAATAGCAGGAGTGTTCTTCGTGGGAACTTCATATGTCATTATACTCCATCTAATCACAACACAGTACATACACATGAGAGTAAAGAATGAGAATGATCAATATGATTGTATGATTAAGAATTATTTTAAAAACATGTTGAAAATACAAATGTGACTGCAACCATTTACACAGTAAAATATAGAAGGTACAAATAACATATCAGGTTTTTTTTAACAGCACACATAATCTTAGGCACCTAAGCACATGATTAAAAAAAAACAGTAGAATAAATGTACTTAAACAACATAAGTTAATATATTATGAGCTAGTCTGAAGAAAAAAGTTTGGTTAATTTGCCATCTTTAGATCAGTGTATGTCATTTAGGGCTGGCTATTGTCTGGTTATCATTCAAACATACTTGATACAGATCCTAAGACCAATACCTTGATATTGATATTGACTCCTGAAATTTTTTAAATACTGAATGCAGAATGTAAACTAGATGGTCAATCACTGAACTAGATTTTGGAACAAGTATGATTATTGGTTGCCGATAAAAGTGACTACTTAGGTTTTGAAATCTGTTACTGATTGACCCAGAAAATTTTGATACCCTGTGGTATTGAAGTAATTCAGTCTGTAAGTGAAAAGTACATCCTTGTTAGAAAGGATATTCACAGCTAAAGAATGACTGATCTCATATACTCATTCTGCATTTCTCTGTGAGTGTTTGTTTACCTGTCCAGCATCTTGGTGGTAGCTCTCTCCAGTTTCTCCAGGATCTGCAGCAGCTGAGCATCATCATCACACAGTCCACCCCAGCCCAGCACCCGCGCAAGGTCATTACCCGTACCGAGGGGCAACACGCCCAACTGACACTGCAACACACACACACACACACACACACACACACACACACACACACACACACACACACACACACACACACACACACACACACAGTTAAAAGGACGCTTGCAGTTCTCATCCACCGCTCAGTCTTGTTTATTTATTTCTTACTCCACTGTTTTCTTAATCTCATGCATGACTCCAGACCTGCTTGTGCAGTCCCAGTTTATCCAGTTCTGACAGCACCCAACCCACACTGCCATCACCCCCACACACCAGGATCCGAAACGTCTCAAACTTCTGGAACAGTCGCAGTCTGCACACACACACACACACACACACACACACACACACACACACACACACACACACACAGATTAGATTCACTCAGCTTCTCCTAAATATTTAATAGATATATATTATATGGGTATGGTGGTCAACTGTACATATAAACAGGATTGGTTAATTTTACTGTCAGTTCTTAATTATGTTAGTAGCTAATATTAAACATTAGGACTTGTTATGCTGTAACTAATGTGTAGTTACTATGTAATGACTATGTAACTAATATGTATGCTAGTCTTACCCCAGCTGCGGTCCTCCATTCATGAGGTCAAAGACCTGCGCTGGGTTGAGTAGCTGTTTGAACTTGCGGAGAAATTTCACTCCCTGATTATCTCCACTCTTACTGTTCACCAACACCAGCAGAGGACTGGAACAGGACGGACTAGTAGCTTTCCAGAAACCTGCAGAGATAGAGTGTAAGAGAGAGAGAGAGAGAGAGAGAGAGAGAGAGAGAGAGAGAGAGAGAGAGAGAGAGAGAGAGAGAGAGAGAGAGAGAGAGAGAGAGAAACAGAAAGACAGACAGACACAGACAAAGAAAGAGAGCGATAAAGAGAGGGAAAGAGAGCAACAGAGAGAGAAGAGGAGAGAAGAGAGTGACAGAGACAGAGAAAGATAGAAGACACACAGAGAGAAAAAGACAGAGTGAGAGAGAAAGACATTAAAAAGTGACAAAGGAAAAAGTTACATAGAAAAAAATTTCAGGTTCCCTTAGGTTTAGATTTATGTAAGATTGGTCATAAAATGTTCACATAATATTATAGGCAGCTGGCGTTCTCAAATGGCAAAATAATGGTAAAAAAAGGATGTTGGGTGTTTTGTCAAAGTATGGATTGTTATGTCACAATTTTACATAATTCTACTACATAAAGGCCACAGAAGAGGAACTGTTTACAGAACTCTTTTGCTGTGTGTCTATAACGGACTACTTTCAGGCACATCTGGAATCTAATCAGTCTTGTTCCTTGTCACTTCACTGTATGTTTAGTCAGATAGCTCAGGAATGAACATCGTCCAACGTCACATACGAGAATGCATGAGAAGAAAAGGAAGCAGTCTGTTTATTTATATTTCTTCCCATCAAAGTGCATTGCTTTTAGTGGTGGGAACATATGGCATTCACGTTCAATATTTCTTATCTGCTTGGAGACATTTAGATAACACGTGAGGTGCTGACACAGTTGCCTGGGCAACCCTCACCATCAGAGTCGATGCTGTTGAGAGCAGTGGGAGGGATGATGGACACTTTACACTGACCCAGTGGACAAGTCTTCCCCAACTGCTCCCTGCAGCTACTATGCACCTGCACACACACAGACACACACACACACACACACACACACACACACACACACACACACACACACACTATGATAACCATGAACTACATTTTGTTAATGTTTTGTAGTGAATGTTTTCAGAACAAATTGTTCAACTGACCTCAAGCTCCACCTACAAATGCATTCTTTCATAGTTACTGTTGCTAGGTTAGAAAAGTTTCAATGAACTTTGGCAAAACTACCATTCAACCTAAAGAGGAACTGTAGAGTGCACATTTTTGTATATCTACATTTACCATGGTTTATTTATAATCTCTGATTTATTTATAATCTTAACTAACTTGCTTAAATCAGTGGTCATCAACACTGCTCCTCGATATCTGCCTCCCTGAAAAATTCACTTCCAACCCTGATTGAACACGTTTTATCCAGATCATCAATCTGCTTATTTGAATCAGATGTGTTCGACTCAGTCAGTGGTTGAATTCTGCAGGAAAGTAAATCTTCAGAAACAGCTACTGACCACTGTTTTAGAGCTTCAGGCAGTGTCCATCGAATCTAAACACATAGAGACTCTGTGTGGCTAATAATTCTACACATTTCTCCAGTAGAACTTCTTAATTTAACTGAAGGCAAACGTGGGGCTATCTGCTTTTGCCATAATGTTGGAATATAAACAAGTATGAAGGGGACTATTTCAGTTCAGCCATGCTACAGTACAGTATTCTAGGCTTTGATGTTAACATTGCTGGCCAGCAAAATCAGCAGAAGTAAGTGAACTTCATATTTAGCCTATAAATAATATTTGTTCCTAAAAACCCTGATTACACAACAAACATATCTATCCTGGCTTTACACAGTGAAATGTACATGCAACTTTAGTTGAAACTAAATAAAAACATGAAACTAAAGTTTGTTTAATTTGCATAATGTAAAGTGTCTTGCAACTTTTGAAACTCAGCCACAACTGCAATCACCTCAGCTTGTGAAACAACCATGCCAATAATGCATCAAGTGATCATGTTAGATGACATAATTTCAGATGATTGGGCCATAACGACCAACAAGTGAACTTCTCAAAGCTAACATTTTCTTAACAAGCCAGCTATCAGTAGCTTTGTGCAACTGTCAAGCTGCACAGAAATTATGTTGCAACTCACAAAATGCAACTAGTTGTATGAAATTGTACATCTTTGAAAAGTTTTGAACTGCTGTTGTCCAAAGTTGTATAACATTAAGAATGAAGTTAATATCTAGAAAAGCTTATGTTGAAAAAGCAGAAATTAAATTTCAGGCATACAATTTATGAAGTAATTATTCTACATATAATATTAATTACAGATGTAAATATAATTGTAAATATAATTATATATAATTTCAAAATACCTTCTAGTGTTTAGCTATTAGTATTTGACTTTGACTCCATACATTAATCAGTAATCATGAATATAAAGAAGCGATTTCAAACTTTTGAACAGTCATATAGAAGTAATTTGATTAATGTAATGGTTCCATAACACAGCTATAAAAGAGTGGATCAGAGCATGAATAGCTCAGTTTTTGTGTCCATTATTTTCCTTTGTGTAAGGTGCTGAATCCTGAGCACTTACGATGGCTTTGCACCAGAGACAGCGCCAGTCCTGCAGTCTGCGCACACTTCCACAGGTCCGATCACACACCACACACTTTGCACTGACCGGCAGGTTCCCCTCCAGCCACTGATGAGGCATGGACACCTGCACACATGCACAACACACACACACACACACACACACACACACACACACACACACACACACACACACACACACACACACACACACACACAGTTAAGCAACTTAACAACAACTAACAAGCTCATAATGCACAATAATTAAAGGAAACAAAACAAATACAAAACAAGCTCACCCCATCTTCATCCTCAATAATGTCATTTCCTATGGATGCCAAAGTGGTCCACTTACAGTTGTTCGTGGATCGGACAGCACATCGTTTATGAGCTTTAAATTTACACACTGTAACACACACACACACACACACGCACACACAAAGAGATAGAGATGGAGAAAACTTACAATCTGTAGCCACATCAATTCACAGCAATAACAAACAAATCGAGAATATTCCTTGATTATGTCTGACTGTCTGAGTTCAGAGGTTAGATAGAAAAAGAGATCGATGTGCAGAAGACAGCACAGAAACAGAAATCAAAGAGGTAAGGAAACGACTTTAACTTGGTCAATCTCAAAATCGGAAGCAGGTGAAGGAAGGCAGAAGTTCCAGAACAAAAAGACAGGGGAACCAACCATATACTATCATACTTAAGCCACCATATGATTACACTGAAGAAAAAAAAAAAAAGATTTGCATTAAGCGTCATGAAATGACATTATCATTTATTTAATTTGAAAGCAAATGATGCAGATGTTTTACCTTAAAAAGCGTATAATATTTTCATCTTAAGTGAAGAAAAACAGCAGTAATCAGAGCAACATTTCAGACCAGGATGTCCAGTGTGGCTACAGGTTTTCACTCCAAGCAAGCTGGAGCAGGATCAGACTTTACACCCTGGTCTATCAATAGGCCTTCAAATTTTATATTCCAAAAGTTTTTATTGAAAAGTGCTTTACTGATATATGAGAACTGAGAACTGTCAGGATTCTTTGCTGCAGATAAACAGCAAACAACTCATAATGGTGACTGAAACAATATAAATATTGTAGCACAGTGAGCAGAGCTACCCAGAATACTTTGCAGTTTTGATTTTGTTTTTTTTGGTATTATAATATGTCATTCTCATGCTAAGGGGACATGTGGATGCATAGCT
Source organism: Pygocentrus nattereri (assembly GCF_015220715.1). NCBI lineage: Eukaryota > Metazoa > Chordata > Actinopteri > Characiformes > Serrasalmidae > Pygocentrus > Pygocentrus nattereri. The sequence goes on along the minus strand of NC_051212.1, from coordinate 20,680,224 downwards.
TTTGTTATTTTAACCTTTATGTTGCTAGAATTCCCCAGTTCTGCCAGTGGCACAACCAACTAAGCCTTTGCCTTTAACATCCTGGCAATACCACAAGCAAAATGGTCATTACTTATTGGTGCATTACTGGCATCGAATATTTTCACTGGATATTTTCATATATATGGGATATATAGTTAAAATCATGAGTCGCGAATACTGGCTGATTCATATATCAGTCAAGCTCTAATTAATACACATTTAAATGTTAATTATTATATAATAAAATGTCAATACTTAAGTATCAATACAATTTTTGCCACCCGTATCAACATTTTCTTCAACCACTAAAATGGAATAGATAAAACTGCAAGATCGTCTAGTGGGCACTGATGAATGTGTTTGTGAGTGTTTACCTTCACATGACAGGCCATGTGAAGTGACCCCAGGCAGTGCCTCCCTGCAGACGTTACAGAAGGTGGGGCGAGCGTGGGAACAGGCGTACCAGTTATGCATCCCGGAGAAATGCTCCATGTTAAACTGACTCGCCTGAGATGAGAAACACATCAAGTATAAACTTGCATTCAGCAGCATCATAATTCTCTTTAATAAAATCACAAACCACATCTATATAGGCTCTATAAACGCTGGTCTCAGCTCTTACACACAGCACTATACGTACTCAGTGACTCAGTGACTCATCCCAAAAAACACATCACTATAGTTTCATCATCACAAACAACAGACAAACTATTTCATTAAAATGAGGTTTAAGGACACTTGATAAAGGAGCTGAGTTCAATGACTGAACTTTAGCCTGTAGTAAACCACAAATACTCGGCTAATGTTCACTGCTATCTGCAGTGTATTAGTCAGGATAAATGGTCATGGGTCAAAAGCTGACCTCATATGTCTCCCATTTCTGTACAGACTTCAAAGCGCTGATCCAGTCCTCCATCTCCTTTCTGCTCTCTGCACATAGCATCAGCTTGCGGAATGGAGTGATCACCTAAAAGGGAGACAGAGAGACACAAAGAGAGATGAAGAACATGAGAACGAGTGAAAATGTGGTCAACTTAAGAGTGAAACAGTATTAGTGACAGTCCATGGATGTATGACTCCAATGACTATGTGTTCTCACTGTAAAGCTGTTGTTGATGTTCTTGGTGCTGGTCTCTGCAACACTGGCATCTGAAAGGTCCACTTCGTCGAATATAAGAGACTGTAAAAACACAACATATAAAAATCAACATGCTTACACACACAAACATAGACACACACACGCACACACACACAGAGCAGGAGTGTTGGAAGGGGTTCTAGTTAGCGGTGGTCTAGGCTGAAGTAGTGGATATCCTGTGAGTTAAATGTCACAGTGATCGTGTTCTTACACAGAGCTTTTTATATTTTCTATTAATATTTACTAAGGGCTGTAGCAGCAGAGTGGGAGTCTTGGGGAAGAGCATTTTCTCAGCCAAGATTTAAGTAAATAAAATAGGTTTTAGTGTTAATTCATTCAATTTATATATTGTAACCAAATGTCACATATAGTGGCAGCAACACATTCCATAAAAACATATATGAGAATCTCTAATGTATTGTTCTGCATTTTAAAAGCCTTTGCAAAACAGCTCAATTTATTTGTGTGATTTATTCAGACAACAATAGGGGTCCATCCTACCCGCCCAGAGAGAGCAAGGCCAATTGTGCTCTTTGGGACTCCTGGTCATGGATGGCTGTAGCATCATCAGAGATCAAACTCGTGATCTTCTGATGACAGGGCCAATACTTAGACGGCTGTGCCACTAAATGACCCTGTTTGCAATTTTTGTGCAAAGGATATATTTTTGCACTTGAAGACATTCTGCCTGTTGCTGGCTCAAATGTGGTGAAATCTCTCACTCTCAACCTCCCATTCCAAAACAAAGAGCACTGTGTATGGTGTATACAGTTGTGATGTGAAAAACTCAGGATTTCAGATTTCCGTGTCATCTATTGGCACTGTATTCAGTGTGTAACAGCCTTTAAAAGAGCACATGCAAACTCTCTTAGTGATTTCCTAGTTCCAGCTACCCAATAAGAGTAGAGTGGGTCTTACCTTTGAATCTTTGGCATAGTAGAGAGTTCTGCCCCTTAACTTGAAATACCTTCTCTTCCATCTCTGAAAGGAGCTGGTTTGCTTCAACAGGAGACCCTCCTTTACACTCTTCTACAGAAAGAGAGAGAGAGAGGGGGGGAGAGAGAGAGAGAGAGAGAGACAGTTAGTGTTGCTATATTAACCTCTAAGTGGGCATAGGACATGAATGTGAGTACATGAGTCACAATAAACTAACATTGCATTTGGCGACAGCATGTTTTTAGATTCTTCTACTCAAATGTTGGTTCTGTCAATATATTCTGTCTGGAGCGGTCATGTATTCCACCAGCCTCAGTAAAGCACTTAGTCATGAGATGGAAAGTAAACTTCAACTGCCAGACAGCAGCACAAAGTCAAACAGAAGCTCTTGATGAGAAATACAGTTTCTACTACACTCAGCATGTACACAAGTTCCTTGTGTGCACTTTCTTTCACATTATCAGCTGTTTCACATATCTGAGAATGGGAAAACCTGTTCAGAGTGACCCACCTACATTCCTCAGACTGAGAGCTTTCACTTTTCAAAGCGCAACAACCTCCTTAAAACCACCTTTAATTGTAAATTTTTTCAAACTTTTTCCCTGAAGTGTCAGATTGTCAGTGCCAGCAGATTTCTTGTTTGGCTAGTAATACCACACTGACAGCTGGACCATCTAGTTTGACTGTGGCCTCCTTCAGGATGTACACCGACAGAGAGCATGCAACACAACTGGGCTCTGTCACATAAATTTTCAAATCTTTTTCCCCAAAACATTTACTTTTGTCCTCCTAGCCTTTTTTCAAAAAGTGTGAAATGACAGTATACAAATGAAACTAATTATTCTTATTATGGCTTTTAATTGTGTTTATCATAAGTAGGTGAACTTATTTTTTCAAGAGACATTTCTAAGATATAATTCAATTGCACTGCTGAAGTTTTAAAAAATGACTAAAATGGTATTCCTAATAACCATGAAAGACCTGCTAAACCACCAAAACTGACACCATCACATAAGCTCCACTCTTGCTTCAGATATAAACAAATCCACAGGTATTTCGGTCCATCTTTACACTGCGAGGGGACAAGTCTATGCGTCTGAAATGTGTAGCTGTTAATAAGACAAACAGGAAACAGATAAGAAAGAACTTTTGAAACTCTAAGAAAGAAGCTGCTGTTGTTCTCAGAACAACAGACGACCACAAGTCCAGACGTCACCATCACTGAATGTACCAACCTCTAAAACTGAACTTTGTAGTTAACTGAATAACTTGTAAAATGTCCATTTTGACTGGCAAATTAAATGAAAGGGTGGTCTCTGACACAAAATGCAGTACATTATATGGATGACTAATGTTGAACTGGATTAACAGCATGATCGGTAAACTAAAGGTAGAACAACAGGAAGAAATTCTACTTTAAGGCTGAGTTGCTGCAATGGTCTAGATAAGCTGACAGAACTGTCTCTCTCAAATGTAATAGGTTTGAAGAGCCTGTACAGAATCCATGAAAGCCGGCCCTCAGAAATCTTTGATCTCTCTCATTTTGTATTCATAGCAGTGTAGCAACACCCCACATACAGACACACACACATACACACACACACACAGTCAAAATGACGTCAGATGATGACTCAGAGTTCGTTTTAAGGATGACGCACTAAACTCCTTTAATCTTTTCACTTCCTCCTCTTTGCTAACTTCCATTACCTCTCCCCTTTCCCTCTTTGCTATCTTCATCTCTCTCTCTCTCTCTCTCTCTCTCTCTCTCTCCTCATACTCCTCACCCTCCATATCTCCTCTAACAAAGTACAGCATCCACAGTGTCCTTCCCCAAGCTAAAACTACAAATCCCACAATGCCATTCTCCAAAGCCGATTAGTTCCTATTTATCTGTCCTTCCTTTGGGAAGCTGTTGGTAATGAAGGGTTGCGGTGATGCGAGTCTGTGCATACTGATGATTTGGTCTGAGAATTTAATCCATTATCTGCAAGTGAAGACTTAAGTAAATATTAAGACTTAATATTTTTCTTTTTTGTTTCAGAGGCCCACTTTTGGTTTCATGTTCCAAAAACTCATTTTAATAAATTTTTACATGACCACTTTCTAACATCTCTTGAACACCTTAGAATTAAACAGGCTTTTGTTCTTACTTTGACCAATTATAACTGTGCCTTTAAAACTGATATATGTAAATAACCTCTGTTCTAATTGTCTCCCCTGCATTGTGCCTCAATCAAAAAGCAGTCCAGGCTAAATTACTCCAGGTTGACTAAACTGCTGTAGGCTGAATAGGCAGATATATGTAAATGTGTTGGCTTTCACGATGTGGCAAAACCAATGACTGTTATTTCAGTTTTGTTTACATTTATGAATCATGAGGACTAAGCAGTAAATATTATATCTTGAACAATTTTTTACATATCCTGTCAAGCTCTTCTGTTTTCCATGATATGAGCCCTTTAAGGTCTTTTCGACCTAACATCTATCAGCAGCATCTGTATCATACACTCAACAAAAATTTCCCTGCACTTAGAAAACAACAGAAAACCTGTTCATCAGAATCTCATAAAACAGAAGCCAATGGGCAGGTGCTCCAGCATCACCATGGCCAATTATACTGAGGAGCAAGAGACTGTGAGACATGCTTTATCCACCTTTGATGGCTCCTTAGGCAAAGATCCCTCAGAAATGAGATTCAGAGGAGTGGAAGAGGCATGAAGGTTAATGAGAAAGAGAGGCTGACAGAATGGGAGAGAGAAAAAAGAATGAAGGAATAAACTGTAATTTTGCTCCCTAAGCAGAGATCATACAGAGAAGAGGTTCTGAGGCAATCAAGCAGCAAGAAAGTATTACAACATAAAAGCACAATAACAGCCCCACTGCAGGCAGGATTAATCACACACGGAAAAAAACAAAAAAAACAAAAAAACAATCTAACATCCACCTGGGAAACCCTCTAACAGACGTGCATCACCAGATGGGACAGGACTGAGAGAAAATGAAAAGAGGAAAGATCACTAGTAGGCTACTAGAAGTAGTTGCTAGTGGCTGGATGATGTGATACAGTACAGGAGACACAATAGGGACAGTGCAATTTAAGATCTGTGATGTGCTCTATATTGAGCTACAACATACTCTGATAAATTTCCATTTAAAGTTGAGGCCAGTAAACCTCTCATTTTTCTTTTTTGTTTTGCGCGAGGTAGCTAGATTCTACCAGTTTAAAATTTTTATTACTGAAAACAAAAAATCTATTTTTGTTTTTTCATTTTATTACAGTGTCTGCTGCCAGTGACATGGCCAAAATTGTATCAGCAGTTCTTGTTACATTTACTTACACTGTAAGTTCAGAAGGTTTTTTTATCTTCTCCTAAAAAGTTACCTTTATAGAGATAGAAGCTTTTGTTCTTCAAAAAAAAAATTATACACTAATCTTAATGCATCTATATTAGGGCTGTGAAATGATTTAAAATCTGATTAATCAGTTTTTTCTTATTTGCTGAAATTTGACCCTGTTTATTACTTTCAGTATTTCAGTAACATTGTTTTCATCATGTCAACACAGGATTAACATGAAATTAGAGTGAATGCAGTTTCTGATTTACATCATTGACGTCCAGTGAGAGCAACAGCTGCACCTGTGTAACCCTCTCGCTCTCATACTGTTGTGCTATGTCTTTTATAGAAGGGAACTGCTGCTTGTTGATTTATCTATAGATCTCCCACAAATGCTGACCAACACAGTCTGACTGTCTGTCTGTCTGTCTGCGGAACTGCTGGCATTGGTTTTACCAAGAGAGCTATTTAAAAGCTATATTGCAATGAAAGTACTACAGTCACAGAATCAACACGATATGCACACAGATGGGCTTTAGGACAGAACTACCAATTATTAAAAGGTTTAAAGTAGAAAAATGCATGAATGGTGTTAAGAAAGATAAAAAATAGTGTTAAACATGAATTTACATGTTATTACTGTGTTAACTTTTTTACCCTAAATATCACAGTACAAATAGTACACAAACTAGTTTTAAGTATTCTTCAATGCATTCCACAGACTTTCAAAAAGTCTGATCTTCACAGAACTGATGAATATGTACATCACCTATAGAATGGCTGGAGTGGCTCATTAATCATTGGCCTCATGCAACCCAACAAACCAATCACAGCACAGCACTACTTGCAAATGCCACTCATTGTCTGCTGATGATTACAAAAGACCGACAGGGTCGTCACACCCGTTCTGATCACAGGTCAGCAGAAAACAATCACCTGACAATTTCTCTCTGAATGTCAGCCAATCACTCTTATCTTTCAGTCACCATGGAAACACCAATGAGCTGTCTGCAAACACAGCTGTCAGTCATCTAATCAGTGTACCAAGGAAAGGTGTGGCTACATTATACAGCGACAGTATGGGAGGGAATGCAAGTGAAGGGCATTTTAAACAATCATTACATTTCCATAAAAAAGCCCCAGATTACAACACATTCACTGCATTTCAGGCAAGTCCTCAAATCACAAAAAGATTTTTGGCATTTTTGGCCTTCAGCCACTGTCTTTGTCAAAAACACAGCCAAGTTACAAAATATTGTCACTGACAAATCAATGAATAAAGATCACTGCTTTCAGTTTTATATTGCATGTATTCCATATATGATCCCAAATTCAGCTCTGGAAAGTCCTAGAGTTGCATACATCAATATGCACAAAGGAACTGAACTAGATTCCACCTGTTAGTGCATAGGAATGGATAAGAGCAGAATATCAATGTGGGTCATGGGCAAAAGGTCATAAGGACAAAGTGCTTACTGGAGCAGCACTGAAGAAAGCACACACCTGAACTGTTTCCTCTTGCTCTGTTTAGCTAGTATGACTTATCAGTTATACTGAACATTTTATCACTACGTAAGAACATTTAAAGATTCTGGTACGTATTTGTGTCTTTCTTTGATGCACTACACTTTCAATGCAGTGTACATTTCAATAAAGCATAACTTTGATGCATTTTACTTGTAATGCTGTATAGTTTCTTGATACAGTATACTTTTAATGCACTGTACTTTTTAGATGCAGCATATTTTGTGATGATGTGTATTTTTTGTTGCAGTATATTTTTTGCAGCTTAATCTGAATTAGTCTGAGCAATTAGACGCAGCGCCCACAGCTTCACTCTCCTCCTCAGTTAGTAATTAACCTAATGAAGTGATTACATCCCCAGCTGCAACTCTGTGTGTGTGTGTGTGTGGAAGACAGGGGGCTTGAAAGGGGATGAATACTGATTTGGAGAGTGAGAGAATTTACTATCATAGATATTAGTCCTGCAAGAACCCAAAACAACCTCAAGTGAAACACAGAGACAAAAGCATACAGCCATGTGTTCATGCATTGTTTTAATTTTTCCAATATGCAAATAAATAGAAATTCCACACTACAATTTGTAGAAAAATGTCATGTATACGTGTGCTCTCTGTGGAGGACGTATTAACTTATTTTCATTTAGAAAATGAACAATTTGACAGGGAGTATTCAAAATTTTCTTATGCCTGTAGATCATCTAGCAATATAACAGATGTAACAGTAATGCAGGCGCTTCCTGTCTTCCAAGTCAAGAACTATCACCTGCTCTTCACAACCTCATACCAGATCCCCATGTGACGGACATCTGACTCACACAGAAGTGTGTGTGTGAACTGAAGGGGAGAGAAATGCTTTTAAGTTGTAAATGGGTTCAGGGGTCTAGCTGGGGGCCCTTGAGACTAGAGGATAAAAAAGCAAGTGAAGCCTTTGAAAAGCTAAACGAGCCATCAGCAGCTGAACTCATCCTGGAGGGCTGTCCTGCACACCAGCACGCAGGTTTGTGCAGGCTGGCTGAGGTGTGATACATGACTGCATTTAATACTATAAAATTGATATCATTTATCTTAAAACAGTTGATTGCACTGTTTTTCTTTTTTACATTTTTTGAGCCCTAAAATATCAATCACATTCCCATGCACACACACACACACACACGCACAGCCAATAGTGCAGTTATAACACACATAACCCAATAACTTGGCCATCTGTTGAAACAATAGCTAATCAATGTTAATCCTAATCTTATGCAAATTCAGTAATCCAGCATTCAGAGTTGGTTATGCTTTCTGCTTTTTAATAACAAGTCTGTTAACTTCTCTGGTTTATACACATTGATCTTTCAATGCAAGACATACTCAGTTATTTAGAGTCCTGAGGAATTCAGTGTAGCTTTCTTAATTTGTTCAATGTCATGAATCTCAATTGGAAGGTTTTTTATGTAAATAATGAGAATAATGTCAGTTAATATGGGTAAATAATGAGAGTTATCATATCATTAACCCACTGTAAAATTCTGGATACACAACAACAATTTGAAAAGTGAAAAAAAACTCAAATATTATATTTTTCTACAAAGTTTAGAGCATATTTTCCCATTTTAACATACCAGAAAAAACATAGATTAAAACATAGATGTTATATTTTTTTGCCTGAATATTTTAAATTGAGCAAACAAACAGTAATTGTGCAATAAACTGCACTGAAGTGTGTTCTCTGTAGATGATGTGTTAACTTATTCTCACTAAGAAAATCAAGGAAAAATAATTAGACCACAGCAGCCAAACCTTTGCATAAGACTACACTTATTCTCATACAAAGATTTTAGTTGTAGTTGTTCTACATTTTAGACAACGTGTCACTAACTGTGAATGAAACCAGCTCAGGGATCACTCATCTCAGTTAATTCTCCTTCCTGCAGCCACCACTGAGATCAGTGTGTGACCACATAATCACAGTGATGCTACAGTGCTGTTAACTAAAACACTATTTACTGGCATTGCAGGATGCTTCACCTGCTGCTTGTCGAGTGAACAAATGGCTCTGTATTGAGCAGCTGACCACAGCAGTGGTAAATTACAAAAATGGAAAAGGAAACTCTCATTATGAGGTTATGATAACATGTTCACAAAAACTGTGCATGTGTGACTTCATTTATGAAGCAATATGTGTCAGAAAGAGAGAGGAGCTAGAGAGAGAGAGAGAAAGAGAGAGGTCAGTTTCTGTAGGCTTTTCATTAATGCTGCAGTAATCAGATCAGCACTGAGGGAGTTCTGCCAACTCAGATAAACACTTAAACACATGCACAGACACACACAAGTCAAATAACACACCCACTACTGTAAATATCACTCAAGAGCAAAAGAGAAGAAAAAAAAAGAAATATTTATACTTTTTGTTCACAATATATGAGGAAGAGGCATTGGTTACAGTGTTAATGTAATGCATATTTTCTTTATGCGTTACATATTACGATTGGTGTGTTTAATCACAATTGGGCCCTTGATTATGAGTTAATATTGTAATATTCTAAGTGTTTTGAACAAAAAATTTAGAAGGGGACTGAGGCTATAATCATGTTGCACAGACTGCCAATGACACCAGATCTGGGAGGCAGGAGGAGTGAGATGTCAGTGTTCAAACAATGCAACTGTATTAACCAGCACGAATAACAGAATGTCCATTCCAATGCACAATATCAGTTTTGCTTCACATCACAGTGCCATAGTGTATCGCTATATATATATATATATATATATATATGTGTGTGTGTGTGTGTGTGTGTGTGTGTGTGTATGTTTGTGTGTGTGTACGCACAAGCATACTATGTCCTTTTTTCTTGTATGTCCATTTTTTTCATTTTTCCTTTTTTTGACATAATTTGAAAACTCCAGCTACTCTACCAGTAGAAATGCTCCAGAATTTCCTGAAATAAAATCTGCCTACATTTACTTACACTGAAAGTTAAGAACATTCTTTTCTTCTCTTGTAAAGTTACTTTTTGGGAGGTACAGAGTTTTGTTCTGAAGCAACCATGTATAAGCATTTATGTCTATTAATGCGTCCAAACTGTATTTTATATATATATATATATATGTAACCCATATGTAATATCAATATGTCCCACATGTTATATACATGTAAATACCTATGAGTAAAAACAATGTCCTATACATATATATATATATATATATATATATATATTATAGCTGTGTCGATACTACAGATTAATCCTGATTTCCTCTGCTTTTCCTACAAAGTCAGGACACACAAACATGAATGAAGAGGCAGACGTGTGAAATGCAGCTCTAACCTGTGTGCTTTCTCCAGCGTTTCTTTCTGTAGAGAAGTTAACAGTGTTGCCAGAGCAGCGCTCCAAAAAGTCCTCCTCACTCAGCCTGCCCCGGTCACTTGGGACCCCTTTACCACAGCCGAAATGCAGTGGCAGACAACACACGCTGCCCATACACAGCCTGGCCATGGCACACACACAGTCACCCAGCCAGCTGCGCTAACCATGAACACACTTTTCACACTGACTTCCTCCTCCGTACAACACACACCCTCTTAAGACCAACACTTCCTCCCTTCCTGCAGGTAAGCAGGTAAGATTAAGTATGTTCCTGAAACCTGGCACCGCCCACTGAGACACACTCACTCGCTCAGACACAGGTGTGCGAAAGGAAAGGCTATAAATAGATGTGGGTATACCGGTTGAGCAAGCTTCTTAGCACTGAGAACAAACTAATATAAGAGAAGAGAGACTCTCTGATTGGCCAATGACAACTGTCAATCAAAAGACCATGAAGCACGACAGAATGACTGCACAAGTATGCTAATGAGGTCAATAAGCCATTCTGAAAGGAAAAGTGTAGACTACCAAGGCTCTTCAGAAACGTTTCATGGTTCTGCACACACGTCACAATTATGCAAAATTAAATTTACACTCTGCCTCATTAGTGAGGCCATGCCGCATGTAACAAGCATTCTAGTACTAAATTTTAGTACTATTTCAGTATCTCAGAATTACAGTACTGTTCCAGTATCTCTGAATTACAATACCATTTCAGTATCTCAGAATTACAGTACTGTTCCAGTATCTCTGAATTACAATACCATTTCATTATGTTTGAATTACAGTACTGTTCCAGTATCTCTGAATTACAATACCATTTCAGTATCTCAGAATTACAGTACTGTTCCAGTATCTCTGAATTACAATACCATTTCAGTATCTCAGAATTACAGTACTGTTCCAGTATCTCTGAATTACAATACCATTTCATTATGTTTGAATTACAGTACTGTTCCAGTATCTCTGAATTACAATACCATTTCGTAATGTCTGAATTACAGTACTGTTTCAGTACCTCTTAATTACAATATTATTACAATACCAATTACAATACCATATGTCTGAATTACAATTCTGTTCCAGAATCTCTGAATGACCATTTAATTATCTTTAAATTACAATACTGTTCCATAATCTGTGAATTACAGTACTATTCTAGCATCTCTGAATTACAGTACTGTTCCATAATCTGTGAATTACAGTACTATTCTAGCATCTCTGAATTACAGTACTGTTCCATAATCTGTGAATTACAGTACTATTCTAGCATCTCTGAATTACAGTACTGTTCCATAATCTGTGAATTACAGTACTATTCTAGCATCTCTGAATTATACTCTCAGTAAAAAATGTACAACACTGTCAATGGGGCAGTACCCTTCTTGTCACTATTGTGGTACCCTCAGGGGTACATCCCAGTACCTTTAGAATCCATTGAAATGATATTTTCTAAGCTGTATTGACTCCACACACCCCGTCTCGCCTCTAGGCTTTTTATTTTATTGTTCTGATTTAAAACATTCAGTTATGAAAAGGTACAAACATCTACTTTTCCACTGGGAAAAACTCATGTAAGGTACACCATTGGACCTTAAAACCACTGTTCTACCTTTGAGGGTACACTTACATTGTTTGTACCTTGATGAATGAATCATGTACCTGCATAGTATGTTTATTCCTAACAGTGTACAGTACTGTTCCATAATGTGTAAATTACAGTACTATTCTAGCATCTCTCAATTATAGTGCTGTTCCATAATCTGTGAATTACAGTACCCTTCTGTTCAACTGCTCAATTTTCTCCCTACTTAACCCCCCAGCCTTCTGCACCCCCACCCACAAAGTTCAGACCAAAGCATAGGTTCCTGACCCCCACTCCCCAGTACTGAACTCTGACATTTTCAGGGACTGTTATGCACCCATCACTTTGTTACGCACTAATCACTTTAACTGCTCCAAAAGCTCAGTCTAAGTGCACTACTGTTTATATTTGCCATATTTATACCCACAGACCTTAATCTGTATATGCCTTATGTCACTTTAGTGTTCATTTCAGGACATTACTTTTTATTATTCTATTTTTCTACAATTAATGTTTATTTTTATGATTAGTGTTTTTTAGTGTCTATTTAAATTCACACATTTTCTGTTTACTGTCTATTTGATGTTATTGTTACACCATGGGGTCTGAGAGTAATGCAATTTCAGTACACTGTATGTCCTGTACATATTGTAGTATTGACAATAAAGCTGAATTGACTTCATATTGTTCCAGTATTTCTGAATTACAGTACTGTTCCAGTATTTCTGAATTACAGTACTGTTCCAGTGTCTCTGAATTACAGTATTGTTTTAGTATCTCTGTAAGACAGTACAGTTCAGGTATTTCTGAATTACAATACTTTTCTAGTATCTCTAAATTCCAGCTCTGTTTCTGATTTGGAAGACTAAAAGGAACATGAACGTGCCGTGAAAAGTTATGAGGCAGCATTAATAAGAGACAGCAAACAGATCAGAAAGTAATGAACTCAAGGACACACACACACACACACATACACAGGCCTGCTGAGGCGGCTGTCTGTTTGGTCTTGTCTGCTCCCGTCAGCTTATGACTGAGTTTAATGAGACGAAACACCATGTTCATCTCTGACTGACAAGAACACACTCACACACACACACACACTACTTAACTACTTAAGACAGAACAGAGAAAATCAAACATTTGGTACAATAAATTAATAAATTAAGATGATGTCGTTCCCTAGTACTCCATTCACTCCCATTAGCATGTCCAATGCATGAACTCATGATTGTTGCTTTGAATCAGTTCTTTGTAATTGGTCTAACTGAAAAAATAATCTAAATAAGCTGTATGAAATAGTTAGGTTTATGTTATAGGCCTCTGAAGTGTTGTCAACGTGTGGTTGGACTTATGCCCATAAACTCCCGATCTAAGCTGTTTTCCCCTTTGAGAAAAATGAATGGCGTTCTTGAAAATAGCTGCTAGAGTCCTGTGGTGAACAAAAATGTTCCAAACCCGATATGTTATGTCCAGTAGGTACATTTTTACTCAGACCATCACTGGATACTCTGAATTATGAAGTCAATAAAGAGTCAAAATATGTGTATTGCTACAAACAAGCTAACATTGTTGAACATCAAAATAACAAGATTAATAACCTCTCCAAAATACTCCACACAAACCAGCAAGCTTTACAGAGTGTGGAAGTTAAGAACTTGCAATTCAGGACACCCAGTGACATTCAGGGGAAAATGCATATAAGACAAAATGTATTATGTTTGGAGCAGGATGTGACATCAGTGACTTTAGAAAATATCGTTCATTTTTCACACTGTGAAAATGACCTGGAGTTCCTAACATGGGTGTGACACCAGTGATGCATGGCTTCAGAGGTCTATAAACTAAAATTCAAATAGTAATCTTTAAAATTGAACCAAATCAACTGGGACCATTTAATACCACATTGTATCAAATTAACAATAAACTCTTTGAATCGGATATCTCGGATATCTAGTTCAACAACGATTAAAAGGAACTGATTCTGTAAACTGCATCAAACTTCAGATCACTATTTCTCTGTCTCCAAAGTAGTGAAACAGTGTTAGTAATTAAAGCTGCAATGTCCATACCAGACACTAGAGGGCAGCAGTGTCAGGCACTGAGAGACAGAGAATACCGCAGTCATTTATAACTGCCTGCTCAGTATCAGCTCTGCTACACATGCATACACATACAGAACACACACACACACCCATGTAAATACAAGCTGCACACACACACGCATGTAAATACAAGCTACATGCACACACACAAGAATACAAGCTACACATGCCCACACACAGACACACACACTTAATTGTGAATATAAGGTCACGGATCACACACACATGCACGCACACACACACACACACACACACGCACATACGCATTTACATCTACACGCGACCACCACTGACACCACGCAAAAGGTCCATGACAGCCTGATGGCACGCAGTGTTGTCATAGCAACAGGCCAAGTTCTACACTGGCCCTCTGAATGGGCACCAAGACGGACGAAGATAAGGCCACCTCTCACACAAACAGGGTTTTTGCATGGCGCACTCAGGGCACGCTGCCCAGTGGTAAAGAGCTGCCCGGTGGTAACGAGGCGGCATGTCACTTCCTGAGAGAGTGTGAAATGTGTGTACTCAGAGCAGCGGCAACATGGCAACGCCCGGAAACATATGGGGCTTAGTGGGTTAATCTCTTTCTACAGAGCCCTGAGTCTGCACATACAGACACACACACTCACAATCAGTACACACCAACTGTGTGTCCCAACAGAGTGTGACAGCTTGAGCATGCTTATTACCAACAATAGGATTCCTATTTGAGCTATAATGTGTCAGATAAAAGTCCACACTCCATCTGCTCTAAATCCTTTAGAACTAAAGATAGCTGGCATTAGCAAAGAGGAAATGGAGTTCAAAATGAAAGTTCTGGTGAGTTTTATACAGGCTTTACAATACGACAAATACAAGTGTTGCATGTGCTGGGAGAAATGAATCCTGTGCAAATACAAAAAGACTGTCTGAAAGAACTCTGTGTAGTGTACATATATCCATTAAAACTTTTAGTTAAGTCCTAGCTCTCCTGGTAATTATAGTCAATTACGCAGTTCGTGAACTATTCTCACTACATGGCATGGGGAATCAGCCTCAGTATAGTCAAGCTCAAACAGCATTGAGGTAGTCCAAACACCGTTGAATGAATCCTCTGTAAACTAAGGGCCTTACAGAATACAAAGTGCACAGAAGTTGTTTAGTTTGGGGCTGTAAACTAAAGCCAGCTAAGACTCAGGACTGCTGAAAACAGTTAGCCAGCCCAAAAATGTCTTTGCATTTTACACTTGGCAGACGCTCTTATCCAGACTGACTTACAGTTTGCTCATTTTACACAGGTAGGCAAAGGTAGTGTGTAGTGAGTCTTGCCCAAGGACTCTTATTGGTATAGTGTAGGGTGCTTGACCAGATGGGGGACTGTACCCCAGCATAGAAGTGTTACTCACTGCACCACTTTGGAAAATGAGGCACTACATGCTGCACCTACTAATTTTGCATATCTTTAGTTTGTCTTACCTTTAAGTGATTAACAACTCCACTTCCCATTTTGAAATCTGTAACAGCAAGTGAAGGTTCTACAACAAGGGTGAAAGAATTTAAATAGGTTTAATAGGCAGTACTGTTTGTTCCTTGCTGTTGTTCCATGATATAAATCAGAGAAGGCAGCGGGTTGACTCTCTGGTTATTGTCAATATGGAACAATCCCTATCTGTTCAGCAGCAAATGCGCTTCTGGCAGAATGGTCAAAAATTCCCATAAACATACTCCTAACCCTTCCCAAGCCTTCCCAAAAGAGTTTAAGCTGTTATAGCTGCAAAGGGTGGACCAACATCATATTACGTCTTATGGATTAAGAATGGGACGTCAGGCGAGCGAATACTTTTGGCAATATGGTGTAGTTGTTAGCATATCATTTTAGCTTAATAAAATGTAACTCTGGTTTATTGTCATGTTACATATACACAAGTGTACAGTACAGCTCAACATTTTGAAGTTACTTTCTCATTCCATTAGATTAATACTTTACCAATGTTCTATAAAGCTTGTCCAATTTTGCAACATTTACCACAAAAGGATGTTTATGTTGGCAAAACATGGATCAACTGTCTTTTATGCTGAGGTAAGTCTGTATACACTCAATAAAATGTGTGGCACAATTAATTAAGTTAATGGAACCATATATTTTATGAAGTGTAGGCAAACCTCTTTTTCCTTTATTCCCGAAAAGCAAGTGATTGTTACCCTCTCACTGGTTGCAGTGTGAAAGCTGAAAGGCACTCATTGGAGGTGTGTCAGGTCAGACTCAGTCAAGCTCACAAAGCAGAACTCCACATTCACATTTCAGAGTGTGAAAACTCACTGAGAAACTCCTCTTTCAGAGAAACACTTTCAGCAGGGAGCCGTTCCAGCACACTAACACATTTCATCATATCTATAGAAGGCTCTCACTGCTAAATCAGCCATATGAGTAGTGAATTAAATGGTCTGTTAAAAAACAAAAAACAATGCAAAACAATTGCAAAGTATGACTCTTTCAAAAGCAACCCATTAAGAACAATCAATCAATTCTACATGGCACTACAAGCTTCTCCAACCCACAAATGGAAAATTGTGTCATTATTCAATAGGTATTGTTTTTTATCATTACTATCTTCTGTTATTATATATACAAAATACAAAATATATACAAAATATTCTTATTTCTCTGGTGTAGCTTAAAGAAAGTTTGTATCTTCCTCCCTCTTCTATTTTCCTTAACACACTGTTTGGGTCAATTAGAGTTGCACAATATGGCCAGAACATTATGTTCAATAAAGCTGTTGGACATTACGGTGATGATATGAGAAGCGATAAATTGTTATTAACATAGTTTTCCTCTGACTGGATGTGCTGCAAGTACATACCTTTTTATCTTTCCTTTAAGAACATTAAAGCAACATTATGTAACAATTTACATTTACAACAGCTTCAAAATCATTTTGATGGTACACTGACTTTTAATAGGGAGAATGGGATCTCTGTCATTGCCACTCCGGGCCTGGAGTGCCTTCTATAGTGTTATTTAACTTTGGAGTAACAGGCTTGATACCTCTCACAAGAACTACGTAATGCTTCTAGTAGCTAGCTGTATGACATAGAAACTGTAGGGGGAGCCCAAGAGTAAAATTCTCACATCATGTTGGTTCAAAACCAAATAGTAAAAAATATAAAGTTAGAAAAATCACCATTCGCTATTTGATTGCTAATGACACCCCATGTGTAGCCCGCGGAAGGTAAGAGAGAGTTCCATGAGTTGCTACAATCTAAAACCAAAATAGCCTTTTCTATTGGTGGTTGCAATAAAACGGGCTCTGGCCATTTAAGGGGTTTAGGCAGCAGTCATGTTTACTACGTATATTTCACCATACAGTCTGTGCTACAGTCTAGTCTATTTTACACACTACACTGAGAGTGAAAACACATCACATTTTAAGTATTTTTACAGGCTACTAGTTCAGGATAAAACAGTTTTTGATTTGTTCATGTGTGTATTTTGAGACTGGACATTTAGCCAAATGGTTAAATTACACATTCAAGTGCAGGTAAGCACTTTTTGGACTGCTGCATTTCAATCTAATTACACCAATCTAATTTGGAACTGGGCATTCAAGGTTATTTGATCTGTTCTGTTATCTCAGCCCTTAACAATGCAATTTTCATGGAAGCTCAAATTGTGATAATGATAAAAATATTATTTATTGTGCAGCCCTAGTGTCCAGCATCATTGGGCACTGATGCTTAAAGGGAATATTGCAATATTTTGCAATAGTGTTTTATTTATTAGCCTTTTCCAGGTGAATGTTGGGGTGATTATTCATCTTTTTAGTGAAAATCACGCTTTTTTGTCACATGAGAAAACCCAGGGGACAGTCTTAATTTGCGGTTTCCATAGCAGTGGATCCCAGCACTGGTCCTGAAATACTCTCTACCCAGTTCAGTATGGTGCTCTACCTTCTCCCCACATACCTGACCTAAATAATACCTGATCTAACTAACAAGCCACTGCTGAGGTCTTAGAGCAGGGAAAACAATAAAATGTGCAGGATAGTGGCTACCACAGGACCAGAGCAGGGAACAGTCATTGTGGGCTCTTTAGAAAAGGAATCTTTCAAGATGTGAATCAGATGTTCATGCTAAAATAGTCTGTTTGAGCTTTGCCTATATTCC
The DNA here is from genome assembly GCF_015220715.1 of Pygocentrus nattereri. NCBI lineage: Eukaryota > Metazoa > Chordata > Actinopteri > Characiformes > Serrasalmidae > Pygocentrus > Pygocentrus nattereri. The sequence goes on along the minus strand of NC_051212.1, from coordinate 20,662,087 downwards.
ATGTGCTCGTTCCATGTACTTTGCGTATAAAATGATACGAAAAATGAAAAATGAAAAATAATACAAAACCCTGGAAGTCCTTTAAACACAGCTGTCTGAAAAAGTGTCTGATAGAGAAGATCTGAAAGTAAAGTGTGATGACAATATGGGAAGAAGAAAAATAATCCGCCTTATCAATGCAGACAGACAAAAACAAACACACAGACACACACAGACAAAGATGCAGAGGTCACAGTGATAGAGCTGCTACAGCAGAGGTTTCTAATCTCATTGAGCAGAGCTGTCCCCAAATCTGACTCTGATTCCACATAATCCCTCAGCCATACTGAGAGAGAGAGAGAGAGAGAGAGAGCAGAAGGGAAAGAGAGAAAAGGGAGAGGGAAAAAGTGAGAGAAAATGAAGATGGGAGATAAATAAGATGGAAAGAGAGCAGAAGGGAGAGAGAGAAAAGGGAGAGAGAAGAATGGGGAGAAAGTAGAAGGGAATGAGAGAAGAGGGGAGAGAGGGAAGAGGGGGAGGAAGTGAGAGAGAGAGAGAGAGAGAGAGAGTGAGAGAGAGAGAGAGAGAGAGTGAGAGAGAGAGAGAGAGAAGAAGGGAGAAAGAGACTCTAGACTCTAGTCTGAGAGACTCCAGTCTGTAGGTTGGTCTCCAGGGTTTACATTTCATACTTTCAACCCCTCTGAAGAGTAAAGATGGAGGGAGGAGAGGAGATGGAGGGAAGGATGAATAGAAGAGAGAAGAGCAGAAAGAGGAATAGAAAGGGGGGAAGATGACATTCTGACTGCTGATCTCTCTGCCCTTTCAAAGCTCATTTTGTGCTTGAAGCAAGAGTGGAGGATCCATACACACACATGCACATGCACACACACACACACACACACACACACACACACACACACACACACACACACACACACACACACACACACACACACACACACATCACACAAATTACATTAAACAGTTCTAACCATTTAATTATGTGAGCTGAAATGTAAGCAATGAGAGTGCAGCTACACCGAGACCACATTTGTCTAAATTGGTTGATCAGATGTAAATTAATATGCATCTATGAAATAACTGCTAATGTGAAATGTTCTGTCTTCAGGATTCTGTACAGATGACCAACTGAAATATGGAGAGCACAGAGAGCTATAGAGAATCTGACAAAATACAGGACTAAATTATTGTGACAAAGCAAACATATAACAGCACTATAGTTCACTGAAAATGTTTCATAATACATTAATATCTATAGCAATGTGTAGTTTTAGAGGTTTGCAAACAAGTTGGAAAGAGTAAAAACAGTAAAAGACTGCAAGAACTATAACATTATTCCTGGGGTAAACAGAAACTAGTGAATTGGTTTTATTAACTAAAATAAACACTATGATTGAAATATTGCAAAATTAAAGATGAGTGTTCTCAAACTTCTGTTGTCTTCCACTTTTAAATGATGTATGAACATTAGAAAATTAGACAGGTGAACACAGATCAATGGAAAAGCCTGTATTGCTATTTCTTTTTACATTTCAATGTAAAAATTTAATTTCCATAATTTAATAAAATTTTTACATTTTGATCATTTTAATGTATCAAACGTTAATTTTTTATTTGTTTTAAATACTACATACCGTATTTCATTACTCCCTTAACTATTTATCATGATAGCATACTGATCACTTCTATTTAGAGTAGAGAGAGATGGAGGAGAAAGAAGACAGACAGAGCGCAGCATGATGCAGAGGCACGTTATGAATGCTGAGCGATGAAACACCTGTCTGAGGAAGAGGAGTCTGATCTGAACAAAAAGGGTCTTGTACAGGGACACGCATGTGTGCTTGTACGCTCGCTGGCATGAAGCTCAGTCACGACTTGCTCCTCGACCCTGAGTCGTGCTGTCGCCACGGGAACAAGCCCCAGCAGCCTCATCCTGAACTTCACCTTGTCTAAACTCACCACTCCATTAGCCCACGTCGGCCTTTTCTAATGACCGAAAATCAAATCGCGGCGCAGAGGTATCAGCACGTATTCAGCCAGACAGGAGGCAATTTCACTTTTAGAGGAAAGACCTTGAAGGCAGCAGTGCAGTCGCTGCGGTGCTTTCTGAACTACAACAGGAGGGGATCCTCCCAGAATTTCAGGCCAATTTCAGGACAATCGCAATGCTTTAAGATCATTAAAGATTATGTTTTCTACATGAATCCTATGCAAACTGATATGATCTTGATGCATGAAAATACATAAATGAATACACGTGTGCTGATTTCACTTGATGGTCTCTTTGCCTTTTCTACACTTGGCCTAAGCTCTGAGTTCACTCGCACAGAAGGTCAAGAGAAGGAGTATGCACTGGTGCATAAACTGATTAGTCATGAAAATGAGGGAATATGCAAATAGGAGTTTAGATTACCAAACAGAAGGCAAAAATAATAAAAAAAACAGAACTGAACAGGAAAAAGAGGAACAGAACCAAACAGAAAAAAAAGAACCAAGTAGATGAAAAGATAAAGAACAGTAGAGAACCGAACAGAAGAAAAAAAACATCTGAGCAGAAGGAAAAAGCAGATTAAAAGAAAAGATAAGGGAAAAGAAGAGCAAACAAGAGTCTTATACTGGCTGTTCAGTTTAATCTCCACTCACTGGTCACTTACATGACGATCTTCCACATCATCACAATAACTGTCTCTGAAACAGCTGGCAAAACAACAGTAGACTCATATCAGAATCAACAGCTGTAACCTGTAGAACACATGAAACAACCCTCTCTCTTTCTAAGACTGACACACAGCCATACTGCGCGTTTCCTCTTTCTCTGCAGTTCCATTAGAGAGCAGAAACAGCTGTAGTCACACACTCCCACACATTCTGCTTCCACCTCAGAATCACTAATTAGTTCATTTCTTTCAAAATTTTCAGACAATTTAGTGACTCGCCGTGTTTAAAAGTTAATTCATTTATTGTAGTTATACAAAATAAAAACTGTGGCATATTCATGTTTTTACTAATTATGTTATTAATTATGCTGTAACAGTCATTTGAGGACTATTTGACAAATGTTTTTTTTTAAAAAGCTCCTCACATTAGTTATCATATTTCCTTTTCTGAGAAATTGAGATATTCCTAATATTTTTTTTTTTCTGAGAAATTCAGATATTTCTCTACTGGTTTTCTCTGAGACACTAAGCCACACATTCTGAGTGTCAGTTTTGTGCTGCACATTGAGTCAGTGAGTCAGCTGCTTTTGGGCTGGTGTTTTAAGTGTGCTTGGCTGGAAGTGACAGGCTTGTGTGTGAATCCTCCTCTGCTGTGTCTCAGTGGACAGGGCTACAGTGTGGTGTAGTGGACAGTGTTAATGGAGGCTACCCTGCATGAAGGTGTGTGCTCTAAGCCAGGTAAAGCTGTGTTGATTTACTGTACTGAGCTGCAGGACGCTGGTTCACTTCAGAAAAAGCCCTGCTGTGACCCTCTGGACTGCAGGATCAATCAGCGTCCACTAAGACCCCCACTGCCAGCTCACACTACAGACCCCTCATTACAGAGGAGCCGGCAACAGCACTGCCATTGATCACAATGCCAATTAGATAACCACACACATCAGGGTTTACTTTTTATCTGTCCTTTACTCTCTGCCTCACACACACACACACGTGCATACCCACAGTGTGTTGCTTTACTTTTTCCTTCATGTCTCATGGCCAGCAGATTGGAAGAGGCTAGTTTACTTCCCTACACCAATGAAAAAAGACCAGAAAGACAAATGATTGTACAACTTCCTTTTTATCACACATAGAGCTGAATTTTCTCTCACTTTATTAAATAAAGGAATTTGAAGCAATATGTACACACTGTAAAGTTTCAAAATGTAACATTCACTATTCAGTACATACAGTCCATATATGGAAGCCAAACTGCAAAAACAGCTTCTTGTTTCATGTTTTCATTCTGAGACATTGCAAGAACGCATTTACTTATACTCCCCTATTCATTCTATATTCAGTGTAACTTTGGCCATTTATACAGAAGTTCTAAGGTGTGTTTCAGTTCAGTATTGATGAGTTATAGCAATTTAAGTCACAGTAAGCAATTGCAAAAAAAAAACTGCATTTTTAAGTACATTTGCAATTGCAAATTTGTTTGAAACATTTTACTACATGATCTAAAACCTGTTATGCAAGCATACATAAAAATTATAAGCATAACATAATATGTACTTGATTTTGATTAATAGTGCCCCCAGTGGCCAAATTTTTTTGAAACTTCATTGGTTGTTAGAAAGTGCCAACACAGACAGAACATTCAAGTTTTGTGATGAGTCAGCTTACTGAATGAGGCAATACAAGCACAATACTGAATATCCAATCAAAACTGAGCTCATTTACAAATGTCAGCCTTAAGGGCACAGCAACGAAGACAGCCTGTTTAATTCTTGGTGATAGAGAGAGGCTGAACAATAGTCAGCTAAAATGATTTACAATCATTTTTGTTATACAAAACTACACAAATGTTATAAGTGGGCCCCAAAGCCCCAAAAATAAAATACAAGAAAAATGTTGAACATTCACCTTTTAAAGACTACAGATGGACTTTCTCAACAGTTACAGCTGAGTGGCCAGCTAGGACATACAGATACTGAGGCTGACAATCACCAACTGGCTTACCTCATTTCAAATGAAAGTTTAACCACACAACATGATTGCTGACATCATATTTAACTGCCTAATTACTATAAAAGCTGAAAGCATACCAGTAAAAAAAGGCTAATTAGCCAGATACCTCCATTGTACAACATGAGGGATAGACATCTGGGGCAAATGGTTGAAGACTGTAGTTTTCTTAACACTTTTTTTATGCATTATTGAATTTTGGTCAACTTTACTATTTTACTTTGTAAGAGAGCATACACTAGGAATGAACACAGTTCAGCTAAAATGACACAGCCAGTCAGGGTAATGCTGTGCTTACATGCTGACATTAAAAAAAGCCTTATTCTGAGCCTTATTACAGAGTTGGTTTAAAACTGCGATATTATGCAACTAATGGCAGAGTGCAGGCATGTAAACGTTGCCACGGTGACAGCAGCCACTGAAAATTGGTGATGATGAAAGGAGAAAGCTGAATGTCACTTTAGTTACACTATAGTTACATGTTTATGCTGAAAATAAGGACCTCAGGACCTTGAAGTTCATTCTGTTTTGAGGGCAAGATGAATTATGTTTTGTAGCATTATCATTGGCATCTGATCGTCTTTTTTGTCTTACGGATTTTATTAAAGGCTTGTGTGACTATATGGCTGGTGGTTCTGGAGCACAGTGTTTCGCCATTACTACACCACAAATGTAATAAACTGGTTCTGATACCGGATTTCACTGCAGCTACACACACACAGAGGGAGAGAGAGAGCTAATGTATTAATGCATGCAGTCAGAAATGTATTACATATGCATGTCCTCTTGAACAGATGGAGACCCTCTATGCCTGTATACCACACCCACACACAGAGTTACCAGCTGAGTATCCATTACATCACCATCCTTTTTTAGACTCCCTGAAGTGAAACCCATCCCTGCTTCATTTTATTGAGTATAATCAGCTACCTGTAGACATGCAGGCTCATATAACCTGCTCCAATCCAATTACTCTACCCCTCTATTCAATTGCTTCTGGTTACAGTAGGACTTGGCTGTGTCCAATGGTGTAGTGGTGTCTGTATAGTTGGGTATCCCCAACTCATTGAGCTCTATAATTAAAGAATCTACAAGCTGGTCGTGTTGTTTAAAAAAGTATTAATGTCAGAGAATATCTCTATGTATATACAACTGAGTCATTTTACAAAAAGGCAAAATGTGAAAATGTATCAAAAGAATTAAGGAACAAGAGAATATAATCACATAATGCATCTTAAAACTGATAACATATTAAATACTTAAATACTGTAACATATTAGCTATTACAGCCATCAGATATAGCACTGTGCTTTTTCAAATAATATGCTTAACTTTTGCAATGGTAAGTAAGTGTATATAATGAGTATGGGACGTTACATGGCCTCACATCCTGGCACTGTATAAAAACAAACCTGTGTTTGTGTCTCAGGTACCATCAGGACTAATGATTATGATGGTGTCCTGCCATTAGTGCTTCTTCCCTGCTGAAAAACGATCGAATTCCTCCTCCACCATCTCTGTCTCTTCGCGTCAGTGGCTTTTACACTGTGATGGATGGAGTGGGTGGTTCCATCACATCCCCCTGCCCTGGCAGTCCATAATAAGTAGGGGTTGGAACTAAGACTCAACCAAATTTTTTTCATTTCACGTTTCGAAGCTCTGTCAAACTGTAATTCATAACTACATCCATTTGCAATAACTATCAGACAGCGAAAAAAAACCCTGATTTATAACGTCATTATAATATCAATATAGTTAATGATATAGTGCCATAAGGCAAGTCTACTTTTACTTTCAAAACACAAATTTTGCAGCTCGAAACTGAATTCAACTTGTTTGAAGCTACATCAGTTGCAACAATCATAACTCAAATTTTTGTAACACAACACATGATCACATCAAACACTTAAAACAAGGGACTGTCCCTTAGACAGCTGAGGAAATACTTCACCGTGACGTTTAACTGGGTTAGAAAGGATTGTTGCATTGTGTTAATCACCTGAGCCATGATGACAAACATAAGCCTCATCATGTTTAACAAATAAAATTGCTTATTTGCTTGTAAGAAGTTAGCTTAACAAATGTTAACATGACATTTGTTTGAACTTCTGTTTGTTTCAGTATGTGTTCTGCATGGTTACTTTGCTATTAATGTCTACATTTACATCTAGTTATTCATTTATTTCTCTTTTGACACACCTCATATTACACAGAGTGTAAACTCCTGTGTTCACAGAGGATGAAACAAAAGTGTAAATGTAAACATGTCACAGATGATCTCATGTAGCCAGATATATGACAAATTCTAGCTACTAAATAGTGGACAGGCCTGTCACAATTACATATTTTTGGAAAGTGCAAGAATTTACTCCCTTAAATGGCCCAAGGTTTTATTACACAGTTCTTTAACCTAAGAATAGCTCAAACAGTTTGCGCCCCTGTAATAGCTGATTAATAAGCCTTAGTATGCAAGACTGGGCTTTTATGGGGTTAACTGTTTGTATAGGATTAAAAAGTGCAAGCCTAACATTGCTAAATTAGCTAATTAGTACTGCTTCATAGCTGTCAACAGCAGCTCCTCAATGAAGAGAGACATAGACCAAGCTCATGTAAACAAACATTACTCACTGCTGCCCTCTAAAGGTGTTGTATCACCAGGTAGAGTCTGTATCAGGATCCAGTCCTGGCAGGCCAAAACACTGCAAACCTTAACACACCGCCTCATTAAACACACCTAATTCAGCTCATCAGCTAATTAGTAAAGCCTTCAAGAACTGAATTCAGAACATTAGATGAGGGTAAACGCTAATGTCTGCTGCACTTTGGCCTGGAAGGTCCAGTTTGACATGCCTGAGTTAGTACTTTTGTTGTTTTCATAGGACCTGTGATGGATGTCAAAAAATACATTTATTGTGACATAGACACATGACATGCATAAAGCTAGCAACTGTGAAAAATAACAGGTCAGCTTAAACAACAGTGACCAGGTGATTCTGTACTAATTGTGACAGGCCTATTAGTAGAATAATCAAATGTGTTCCATGAGGCTTTGATTAGTTTTTAATTTCTCTGTGTACATGTTAAATTGCATGGACGTGTTCATGAAATATACCTCATTCAACTTGTAACCTTGTAGAGAATTCTAAAGGTGGTGTCTATGTACAGAAACATGCAAATACGCTTTCAAGGCCATTAAAACAGTGTGTATAGGTAATAACTCACATATGTTAAATAGGTAGCAGGCATTAGCCATGGATCTGTATCATAGCTTCACTGAATGTGCATTAGAATGCATAGCATGCATTTTCTCAGCAGTAAACAGGGCATGATGTCTTAATTTAGTCTCTGGGGCTCTCTCACACACACAAAATAGACAACATTTGCATCCTGATTTGCATGAATACACAGGTCACACAAGGTCAAATTCATGCTAATAGCTGCTAATGAGAGTGTCATTCTTATCAAAGAAGGTTCTGAGCGTGTGTGTCTGTGTGTGTTTGAGTTTACTGTAGCAAATTAATGACAGACTGAAAGTGTTCCAGAGTGTACCATTACATTGTCACAACATAGGTATGTTTCCTCAAGTTCATTTTTATATTTCTACTTAAAACTTGCTTTGTGTAACATAAAGTATGTCCTAAAACAGGACAGGCATCAGCGAACATCATTGCTGCCCTTAATGGCTGAAAAATGACCTCTTGAATTCATGCAAATCGGCATTATTGCCAGGGGCAGGCACGTGGGCAGACAGACCCCAGATGGGGCTTGAGCCCCTGCCCCTTTTGCTCTCAAATTCAGAAGTGCCCTTTTGGCTGAAATGTATAATAACTGTATTTTATGCGGCCATTCTTCAAGATCTGTTTCAGCAAGATGAAGCTCAGCTTAACCTTGCCCCAGAAACAGAGCTTGTGGGTCAGTTTGGGCTTCATGAGTATCAGCCACATATTGCCATATCGACATCTGTCCTTTTTTGACATAAATTGTACGTAGCAGAGTGCTTTATGTAGTATAATAAAAATGTGATGAATGTACCAATATAAATGCTCCAAAATGCTAGGAAAAAATCTTGTTCCATTAATGCCCATTTACAGAAAAGGTTTATCCTTCTCCTCTAAAGTTACCATTTTGGAGATCAAGCCATCCGTGCAGTGTACACACAAAGGGGCAGTGAGCACACTTGCGTGTGGGCAGCCCCATCAAAGGGCAAACAGCAACAAGGGAGCATTTGGGGGTTAGGTGCCTTGCTCAAGGGCACTTCAGCATATACTGTCAACTAAGGGATTCAAACCTGCGACCTTCCGGACACAAGGCTGGTTCCCTAACCTCCAGCCCACGACTGCCCCCAGTTGTGGGGATTTCCCCTCAGCAACTCTGACCTGCCATTGATCTATGCATCAGATCCATATGACAAACACTAATAGCCTCTTTTAGAAAGCAGTATATTACAGAATATCTGCCAATTCTGGTCCACATCCAAACAAAACGTAGGCATTAAGGCATGATAATAGCTTGCTAAACCAAGTTGCTGCTATTGTAAAATTCACATGCATGCTGGCCTTTTTCCCTTTTGAGCCCCTTTCAAAAGGTCTGTGCACAGGCCCACCTAACATAAACAAAAGCAAGGCTTAAGCTTATATGAATTATTTCTATCACACTGAATTAGAATCTTTGAAACAGAGTAATTCTAAGCCTTCCATCGATCCTGCAAGTGAGTTTATAAGTGGAATAAAAAAGCTTTTACTATGATTTAGTAAAAATTTATTTTAAAAAAAAACAATTTATGAAAAAAAAACAATAAACATTCATTCCCAGCAAATAATACTTATTTGGTTTTGTGCTTGCACTAAAGTGCATGGAAGTTGTGTCCCATGGAAGGGAGGGGGTCCTCTTTGCAAAGTGAGGAGGTGCTCCAGCGTGGGCGTGAGAGGTTCTCTCCCATCATCTATGCAAATCAGCCCTACACACACAACCCTCTACAGCACTTGTATACGGCCCTACACACTCCAACACACACTCCAACAGCACCTCTCTGCTGTTTCTCTGTCCTCCCACTCTTCCTCTCTCTCCCTCTTGTCATTGCTGTTCTCTCATCAGCATATGCATACCATCCAGTTCTGTTCTATATAGCAGGTCTAATTGTGCTTTTCTTTTCCTCTGCTCAGGTGCATGTCTTTTTTACTCCCTTTCTTTTTCTCATTTTCCATTGCCTCTTCTTTCCAGTCCACTGCGCTCTGTGCTGTGCACTCCTGTTTAGCATCTGCCCACTGAGATGCATTTTAAACAGTGGAGAGCAGAAGTACAGAGAGAAAGGGAGAAAGAAAGAGACAGAAAGCAATGACATGAGGCAAAAGTTAGGTCTGAAGAGCCACTGAGGAGCTAAGAGAAACGTCTCTGCATCTCCTCCTCCTTCACTCAGACGGCTACTGAGTGATCCATGTACACTCTAAATGATATATGAAGAATCCAATACACAGTGTGTGTGTGTGTGTGTGTGTGTGTGTGTGTGTGTGTGTGTGTGTGTGTGTGTGTGTGTGTGTAAAGTTGTTATTGTGTCTCAGAAAAAAGGAAAGTGACATGCTCGGAATTCTTATCTGCTAATTTTCCTTTATCCCCTCTTTTTCTCTGTCTCTTCCAACAGAAAAATGACATATGTCAATATATTGGTTCTTTGTATAAGATACTAATGTGAATATATGGGAATTGCCCATATCTTAAAGGAGAATTCCACTGATTTTTGAAAATGCCTGTACAATTAAATTTTTACATGGAAATAAAGTAATGCAACATTCTTACAGACTCAGAAGTTCACAGCGGTGGTGATAGGAACCAGGGGCTCTATTACAGAAACGTTCTGTGTGAATATCTGAATATTTTTCACAGATTCATATTCGAGAAGCAAATCTTATCTTACAGCATTTTATCTCTAGTTAGGAAACAACTTACTCGAGTCAAGTCAACAATCAGCTGTCATGTCTGTTACCTAGCAACCAACCATACGTGCATAGCTGAAACACAGACACATAATCAACATAAATAGTTAGTTAGCAATACAGCTACTGTTAGTGATGTAACAAAAGATCAAATAAAACTAATGCGTGATAAATTTGAAGTTCGGAATACTGTGACAGAGCTATGTTTATCAGCTGTGCAACTCTCCAGTTTGTAAAGTCCGAATGCTTTAGTCGACCACACTGACATTATTCCTCCTAATAAACAGACACATGTTCAACTCTGTCTCCTCATTATTCACCATCACTGTAACCGCAGTTTCAGTCTCCATTTCCCAAGCACTTTAGCCCAGCGTGCTAACGTTATTTTTTACTAATTAACAGACGCATGTTCAGCTCTGTCTCTTTATTGTTTACCATCACTGGTAATATTTTATCTGATTAGTTTTTATCAATATTACCCCACAAAGGTGCTAAGAGGGGACAGTGGAGATCATGACTGCAGTGTCCAGGATTTTAAAACACTTAAGTTATAAGTCAATGCACCATTTTCAGTACAGATAAATGTAACATCATTATGCTAGTTATAATGAACTACGCTGCCTGACACTGCTTAAAATGACAGGAACACAGAGTTGAAACAGAAGTGTCTGTAATGCAGCCCCTGATGTCTGAAGTGTGGAATGTCTCTGAAGGCTCCCTCACAGAAAGTTATTACATTGAAATTGAAAACCTATGGCTGAGACATTGATTTATAGAAGTTTTGAGGTAAGATTTTGGCTTAAAACATACTTATTATATATAAACACATTATTGAAAATAATACCGAAAGAAAAGTTCTCTTCTCTGTGATTCCACTATTTTCTTATCATCAACATTTTACATATAAACTTGTGTAGATTCATTGGCTGTTTTGGATAGTAAATGAAACAGCAAAATTCCAAATATACCCCTCTATCTGCTTGTGTGATGTAATAACATTAAATGGCAAGAAATTTATTTTGTTTGTTTGTTACAGGCATATCTTCACATGAAAAAAGGGATCATTTGCAAGTAAAATTTTTCAGTGGAGAGCAGGGGCAGCGGAGGGGCCGCAAAGTGCAACAGGAGACATACGGTATGCAGCAAAGACTGTCTCGCTGTCCATGTTAGTTCACAAGAAAATAAAAGCTTCGCTCAAACTCTGCACTTTCCTCCAGAAACTTACAATGAATCAAAAATCACTACTTATAACCCCATAAACCCTGAGGGCCTGTATGCAGGCCTACATCATTTACATATCATAATAGGGATTAGAGGTATAAAAATGCACTGATGCTTCATGATACATCATTCTAAATGTGGTGAATCTGCATTCACTTGTAAATGTTAGAATCAATTACATTCATTAATAATAATATTTCAATAGACATGTACTGATTCTTCTGCTCAAAATAAAAATTTCAAGCTATTTATCTAAAAAATAATTCTAAATCGTACAGAAATACTTGAGTGAAATACATTTTTTCATGATGTACCCCTAGAGAATTTCAAGTAAATCAAGTGTTGAGGTCAGAGATTAACAGCAGTTTTTAGACACTTTAGGGTTAATAATCAAATAAAAAACACTGTGTTCAAAGGGTTAAAACAGAAGCGTTTAACTCTTTAACACCAACACAAAAATATGTCTGCTGTTTACAGGGGAAGCCTACCCTTTTTTTTATTTCAAAATTAAAGTCAATCTTTGAGATGTAAACAAAGTCATTCAGAGTAATGTGAAATGGTTCTTTGCAGAGAAACTCATGGAATCTGATTTCTTTACAGTGGTGGTGATAGGAATCTGGTGTTGTGATGTTTACAACAAAATATAACCATTTTATTCTAAAATGACCAATGATCCTAAAGTTTTTATGTTTAATGTTGAAGATTGTAAATAGTAGAAAGTTTAAAAAATGTATATTTTCTTTGGGTCATATTTTGCCTTACAACATGTGTCTCTCTGTCTTGAACGTATTTAAAAAAAACACAGTTGTCTATCCTGTGCTGACAGGACAGTTTTGTTAGAACCCACATAAAAATACTATTCATCTAGTTTGTAATGTAATTTTTACTACCATGTCTTTGACTCTGCAAGGCACAGATTTTTGAAAGCTTGGTTTTTAGTGTTTTCATATGGACAGGCAAAATGCAGCTTTCTTAAAATGCTGTTAACGCAAGCTTTTCTGTAGCTTTTTACCTTAATTTAGACTGTGGCATTCTATCTGAAAAATGAAGAATGACTGGGGTGAATTAGGCTTTTCATCAGACTGTCATATGGAGGAGTTAGAATGCACTCAGTTACTCTGCTGAATTCTTCTAAATGGACTGTCACTTTAACTGCAAAGTTAAAACACCTCAATGATTCAAAAGATATCTGAGTTGCTGATCACCAACCAAAGTCAGATTTGACATAAACAATAACTCTACAATTCAAATGGGTTGAAAAGCTGGAAAAAACACTGCCTCTCTGCCTGATCAGGACTGATAGATTTATCTTTTGTAGCAAAAATTGGACCCTGAATCTGTGTGAAATACTGAATTCTGACGCCCTGCAGGTCAATATATAGAGTCTCTGTAATGGCCGCCATTACTGTGTTAGTAAATCTGTGCTTTAGCTTTGCAGCCTATATTTTGCACAGTGCACATGCTCAAAATGCTCCTCTTGAAGTGCATGATGTCAAATTTCATGGGGTTTTATTTCCCCATATTGGACTTATTGCTCATGCAAGCGTTTTCAGATCGTTTTTGCATTCTAGTGTGAAAAGAATTCCGTTCTAGTAGAAAAGAATTCCAAAAACATTGCTGGAATAGACAAATGGACAGAAAAATATCCAGATATGTGTGGACTAGGCCTAAAATTCAGTTTATATGTACTGGTGTGTAATGTCTACATCAGGATATTGGTATAAATGATAGATCAGCCTGCAGCTGCGTCAGTTCTGGAGAGAAGAGGGACTGTGGCTCTGGAGAGACTTCCACATTAACGCTGATGAAAGTGGACAGGGAAGTGGAAAGGCATCCTTTCACTGCAAGCATCTTTCTAGAAAGCAAGTAAAAATAAACGCAGCCTGCAGCCACGCTGCCAAGACAGAATCAGAGAAGAGAACAGATAGAGCACGCGGCATGTGTGTGTGTATTCTCTCCTCCACAGATTGCTGGGGTCAGTGTTAGCGGCTCTTGTGTGTGTAATGCTCTTGTTGGCCGCCCCCTCAGACCTAACTGTTGTGTAACCGCTAAACTGCGGCAACACACACTAAATACACTCACTTAAGCGTATGCATATATGCACAAGCGCTCGCACACATTGACCACAGAGCGTCCAGTCTGTGGGCTGAAAAAGATTGTGTTTGGGCAGGTGGGCGTGTTTGGGTGGGTGTAAATCCAGCACTCGTTTACCTCCCACACCAAACTGGTCCTGTATTCATCCTGTGGAACATAGCCTAAGAGAGAGAGAGAGAGAGAGAGAGAGAGAGAGAGAGAGAGAGAGAGAGAGAGAGAGAGAGAGAGAGAGTGGGAGAGGGAGAGAGAGAGGGGAAGGAGGAGAATATATAGAGAAGCTGCTGAGGGTGGTTTAATGTCTCTATGTATCAGCCACTGAGCAGCAGACTGGAGCTGAAAGCACTCTGCTTGAGACTTATTGCCTGCACACAACAATATAGTGAAGAATACAGAGAGATAAAGTGACCATATCCAACATTTGTCTCGTATTTTATCCATTGTATTAATTTGCTCTTAAAGTCAAAGTCCACTTATGTTGTCTGTTTGGGTTTATATACCAAAAACAGCCAAGATCATTTTTGCATTCCTTTTTCTAACCTCTCTTTATTATTTAGCATTAAACAGTTTTTGTTAAGGTAAGACTGATAGACGTAAATGAACTCTGGCTGCTCTGTATTGTACCGCAATCAAAAGGCAGTCCAGGCTGAAACGCTCCTCATAACTTCATTGTGAATGAGTAGGGCTAAACTGCATTAAGTTAAGTAATGCTTTTTTAATCCCACCTCTGCATTTAACCCATCCATGAAGTGAAACACTACATACACACTAGTAAGCAGTTAGCACACTTGCCTGGAGCAGTGGGCAGCCCTAACCATGGAGCCCAGGGAGCAATAGCTGTCTTATAATATGTAATATCATCCATCCATCCATTTTCTTAGCCGCTTCTTCGTCAGGGTCACGGGTATGTAATATCAATAACATGTAATATATATATTGTCTGCTGTCACACACATACACACACAGGATTAAGACAGCAGTGAAAGGGCCATTTACAGGATCAGCCAGCCAAAACCCCACCATCCCTGTGACGATCAGAATCCTCAGGACCACTTCCTAGCGACCATGCAAGGTTACCATAGGAACCTGCTACTGTGACAACAGTGTGTTGCATGCTACATAATGAGCATTTACAAAAGATGAAAACAACTTCACACAGACACCCCCCCGCCCCTTGCACTTGCAGTCTGAACAGTCTTAAGTGTCCTTCCCAGCTTGGGAAATACTTGCTGCAACAGGTTCCCCATGGGCCATGAACATAATGCAATATTTGTTTCAAGCTGTATGTTTTAAGCAAGAGTATGTTTTGGGAGGCTGCAATATCAGGCCTGGATGGAAGAAGGCACATGACTAAATGGCCTTTTAAAAATATATGCATGTACACTTCTGTTTAAAATTTAGAATCACGTAAAACCATTTTCTTGTAGATATGTGCATAAAATGATTCCATTATGATGAAGGATTATTCTCAGCACTGCAGTGACACTAAGGCTGCCCACAGTACACTTTTGGCTGGATATTTTTGGTTGGTGGGCTACTCTCAGTCCAGCAGTGACACACTAACACACCACCATCTTGTCAGTGTCACTGCAGTGCTGAGAATGATCCATGACCCAAATCAGTTGTGGGGGTCCTGACCACTGAAGAACCGGGTAAAAGGAGCTAGCAAATTATGCAAAGAAACAGATGTACTACAGTCTGTAATTGTAGAACTACAAATTGCAACTATATAGTAAGTGGAGCTGATAAAATGGATAATGTGCGTAGATACAAGTGCTGTGCAACCTGTGCTGACTACAGCCCCAGTGGAACCTTATGTGGTCTTCTGCTGCTGTAGCTCATGCCCCTTAAGGCTTATGGTGTTGGGCATTCTGAGATGCACAATACCACAAGATCTGATCACCAGTTGTGTAGAGTGGTTATCTGAGATACTGTTGCTTTTCTTGTGTGTTGACCTCTTTCGTCAACAAGGCATTTCCATCCGCAGAACTGGATGCGTTTTCGTTATTGCACCATTCTGAGTAAACTCTGGAGACTGTGGTGAGTGAAAATCCCAGGAGATCAGCAGCTACAGAAATACTCAAACCAAGCTGTCTGGCACCAACAATCATGTCACAGTCAAAATCACTGAGATCATATTTTACCCCTATTCTGATGGGCGACGTGAACTTTACCTGAAGCTGCTGGTCTGTATCTGCATGATAAGTGCTCAGTAAGTGTGTGTAACATTTATATATAACAAATGTGTGTATTATTATTTTTTTAAGACAATATATAAATATAAACTACAAAAGTGTGCATAAAATTACTTTTCCTGACCTTAGAGTAATCTAAGAGACACTACATAAATGAAATTGATCCAGCTCAGATTGCTCTAAAGACAAAGAACAAGGTGTGTAATTTAAGAGAAGGAAGCACGGATGTGGTCAGACAATGTAGGGCAACACACACACACACACACACACACACACACACAAACGTACTGTCAGAAACAAAGCTCTTATCTCTGTACATCTTTGGGGTTTACACTTCTGCTGTCTCTTTCTTTTCTCTTTCTTTCTTTCTTTCTTTCTTTCTCTATCTCTCTTGTCATCGCTGTATGGTCTCTATTCTGTCTCCTGCAGTCCTCACACACACGCATACTGACTTAGGAAATGGAAATATATGTGTGTGTGTGTGTGTGTGTGTGTGTGTGTGTGTGTGATTTGGCCTTTCATCTCAGGGTGACACAAAATCCCACCCCACTCTCGTCTGCACCTGCACCTGCACTGTGTGAATTGTGCATTTGTGATGTGTGTGTGAATGTAGACTCCCTCTCTAAAACCTCTTGAAATGTACAAAAGGTGTCTAAAAAAAGCAGTGTGTGAGGTGGGCCACTGTGGCTCCGGCTGCCGGCTGCTCTCCCCCCCTAGGGCTCCCCTCCAAAAGCAAAGTGAAAAACTTTGTGATCTCTCCCGCAGTTCACTGGCAAACAAATGCCAGTCCTGCTGAGCCCTCTCTAAAAAACCAGCTCAGAGCCTTGGAGGCACTGTAAAGCACTATACCAGTTAGATTATCCAGGGGAGGTTCTGTGACATTTATTAACACTAGAAAATTAGTCTAAATCTGCTTGTTTAGCATTTCTAAGAGATATATCATTATTTTTCCAAATAATAACAATAATTTAAATAATAAAATTGTACAGTGTTATAAATGCAGAAAGGTAGGCCATAATGTATAATTAGGTTAAAAAAGTAAATATTACACACACACACACACACACACACACACACACACACATTTTCTAAGCCGCTTTTTTCCCTCAGGGTTGCAGGGGGTGATGGAGCCTATCCCAGCTGTCATCGGACGGAAGGCAGAATACACCATGGACAGGTCACCAGTCCATCG
The DNA here is from genome assembly GCF_015220715.1 of Pygocentrus nattereri. Classification (NCBI taxonomy): domain Eukaryota; kingdom Metazoa; phylum Chordata; class Actinopteri; order Characiformes; family Serrasalmidae; genus Pygocentrus; species Pygocentrus nattereri. The sequence goes on along the minus strand of NC_051212.1, from coordinate 20,644,791 downwards.
CAGGCAAGTAAATACTAAATGGGATGACATATAAGTGTATGTTTTTCAAATTACCAATAGTAGCCCAGATTGAAATGCCATACATTTGCATGGACATGCTGGACTATTATCACTGTCTAAAAACAATGCATTTCTCTAAAATATTAAGTCTACAAGAGAAAACCAAACAGGTTTTAACTTTTAATGTAGGTTAATGTTAAGTTAGTTATGTTAATGTAAAGACTGTAGGTTATTTTGGATCATTTCTATTGATGCTGTTTGTATGTGAACTTCTATCAGATTGCTAGCTATAACATGTTCATCAACACACTTATTGGCTCCCTGACACTGATGAGACAGACTACTGAAGCACTGACATTTGATTTCAAATGAAAAAAATTTTTGATATTCAATGATACTGAAGAAAATCATCAATATCATGAAAGGAAAACACTTCGAGCTGCAGTCTTACTCAGTTTCAATAACAACAGCGCACAGCTGTGTCTATTAGCAGGTCATTAGTGTGTGATCAATTCAAAGTATTTTTTACTGAGGAAGCTCCAGGTTCAGCTAGTTACAGAAGGTCATTCACACTGGAAAACATTTAGATTCATAATGGATTAAAAAGCGAGATTATGGTACCTCTCCGGGTTATATGAATCCAGCTCGAATAGTGCTTAAGATGAAAAGTTTTTGTTGCTGTTGAGAGGCGGAAGTGTGTGGCAAGTGAGGCCTTGAACTGCATTTCTGATACCAATAGAGAAAACCATTCAGCATTCAGAGGAGAAGGAGCAGCTGGAGAAAAGACATCACCACTTCTCTCCACTCTAAACGAGGTTCAACTGGAAATGTGTCCATTCACAGTGACAGAATTCAAAGCAGATACTCCTTCAGAGTCTACATATGTACATGCCCACAAACACAAATACTATGGTTCAGCTGAACTAACAATAAGTTGGCACTATGCTAATGATGGTGTACACTGACATCATTTGGTTGATCATGAACAGATTATACATGAACATTTGAAGCTTGTCTGCTTCTGAAGGCCTTAGCAGTGAAAGAGCTCTCTTGGACATATCCAGTTAGATAATATGGAGAAAAGTCCTAAACGATTTTCCCATTGGCATCAAGATCTTAACTCTTCTGTTTCCAGCCAAAACTGAAAAATGAAATATACTTACAATAACTGTTTAAATGGCTGCATTTAATAAAACTAAACTAAAAATCTCAGTTGTGTTTTTTTGGCTTCTAGAAATCATTTGGCTTTCTCTAAAGGCCTAAAAAGCACTGAGGGTTGCTTGGCATTCTCTCAAGCAAGGATGCTTTTCCAACAGGCTTGAAGAAGATCTATAAGCTGATACTTTCTTGGTGGGAAATTCATATGCACTATATAAAAGAACTGAAAGTCCCTGACACAACAGTGCACTACAAGGGATTCACTCTAAAATGCAACATGCAAGAAGCAAGCAGGCCCAATCAAGCTGCTATAAACAGACTGTGGGAAAAGAATGGATCTATCTCAAAACCAAATCCTAGCCACACTCAAAAACAGCAATACATCCAAGCTCTACTACATCTAATTTGACTTAGTGACTAAAGAGTAAGCTTAATCAGAAGTGCTAGAACGAGAAATACCTTAAAGTATGCTGTGCTTTTGACCCTGCAGACTGGCCACTGCTAGTCAGCAAAATGACAAATTTCTCTTGTAGGATCAATAAAGTGTAACATGACATATAGTGTCTGAAACCTCACGAGCAAGTCTGAGATTATGTAACAGCTCAACACAATTTTTGAGGTAAACCCTCAGAAATGATACTGCATGATACTCAATGGTGAGGAAGTTTTCTTTATGTCATTACTTGTTAGCTACATTATACTCGTAGGTTCAGTGCAGAACTAAACAGGCCAAAGATGCTTTGGCTGATCGACTCTATATTTGTGGCAAGAGACAAACCATGTACACTTCATGTGATGTTTTACTGAACTAATTCCTTAATTCCTTAAAAGCCCTGAAAACAGGCCCTGTTTCTGTTAGCATGCAGATGTATCTAGTACCTAGAGAAAGGCTTATAACTGTGGAGGAACATGTTCAACATCACAAAACAGTGGCAAAATATCCTCATACAAGATACAATGTGTTTTATTTACGTTTCACTGAACTCCCATCAGCCCAATACACACACACACACACACACACACACACACACACTTCTTAAAACATGGCCAATGACTCAACGAAATACTGCAGTCCACAAGTTCCTCCAATCTCCCTCAATGCCTATCTTTCTCTTTCTCTCTCATCAAGCTCCATGTACAGTGTTATTCCACACCTCTATTGTTTTGGAGCAAGCGCTTATCTGTTCTAAAAAAAACAGGCCTCTGTGTACTCAGCAAATTACAACACCTGAGCTACCCCTTCACTCACACATTCACTCACTCACTCACACACACACACACACACACACACACACACACACACACACACACACACACACACACACACACACACACACACACACACACACACATTTAGCTTTCTGTTGCCCATAGTCACGAATTAACGAAAACTACTACATCTCTCCTCTCAGACAGACCTCCACCCCAAGCAAAAACTCCCAGCACTTTTCCCTATCAAACCATCAAATTTCTGTTTACATAAGATGAGCCACAAGTGAAACAACAGTCATGTGCAACAGAACACATCCCTTAACCATGGGTAGTGAAACCTAATGACCATGACAGAAAAAACAGCTCACTGGAGTATCCCATTACACAGCATGTATAATCAAACATCCTGTCATCCTGTGCATTTCATGATATCAAAATATTTGACTTTTTTCTATTTTTCTTTTCTTTACATTACTTGAGAATGCAAGCTGTACTTTAAACTGCATGAATATATAATGATGAATGGATCACTAAAAACAGTCCAAAATTAACTGAACTGATCTATACTCTCCCAGCAAGTGTGATCTTTCATAGTAACTGTTGAACAAACAAATTCCTTGTTACTGGTCTCAACCTACCTAGTTTTAAACTGGAAACTCAATGAAACTCCATAGTAAATTCATTTGGTTGAAATTAAGTTCTGCTAACGTTCTGTCAATCTTGTCCATTGCAAATTTGGTTTGGTTCAAAAGAACAACTTGTGCATGGACTGTGGAAAGGCAGGCCTAGCCTCAAGGGGGTCATTTCGTGGAACCATAGCAACCAATCATAATGCCCCACTAAACCCACTTTGTTGCTTTTTATTATGCTTCTATGACAGCAAGTGGCAAAAAACGCTTGCCGCATGCCCAGTATAAAAGGCTATATCGATAAGCACGCAATGGTTTTGCATCACTTCTTTGGTATGCACTGTATGTTGGGAGAAAATAAGCAGATTTTCGAGATCTGCTGCAAATGTGGCTTTCCCGTTCATGCTTTCCTGAATGTGTATAAGGATCAACTGATTTCTCACCCCATATTTTTTCTTAACTGTTTTTCTTGTGCTGCTAAGATGTGCTGTACCCCACTCTCAGGCTACTTATGGTTTTCAGACATTCTCATGATTTAGCTCTGGTGCTGAGCCTGTGGGCAGGTCCGCTGGAACAAAATCCTGGTACACTATTGTACTATTGTACATTATTACAAAGAAATATTCTCCTATTAAATTCCCCTTTCAGAGAGCTGAGATTTTGTCATGACAGCGACAATTTGTAAAAACATTCAAGTTTCAGTGTACCTGCAACTGTATTGTTTTTTTAACAGGGGAAGCCCATCTAAATAACAGAGTGAGTCATGCTGGTAATGCGAACATTGCTGGACACAGGATGATGATGATGCCTGCCTATCAACTGTACACTGTGTATTTATACATGTGTGTGGGTGTGTGGGAGAGGGAGAAAGAGGTGGAACAGGAGAGGGAGGGAGAGACAAAAAGACAGAGAGATCCTGAGCACTTCACTCAAACAGAGCTTATATAAGTGGCAATGAAACGTGGAGGTTCGGGTGGCTCTCTCTAATAGAATACCTGCCAGTGCTTAAAATTGAAATATGATGCATTGCTCTGGAGGCTTCACTTTAGTCTCCATTACAGCTGACAGTAGGCACCACAGGGGGAGAAGGAGAAAAGAAAGAGCGAAAGCTTGAGGGAGAATGGTGGCGTTGTTGTAGGTGTATGTGTGTGTATCTTGTCCTAATAAGATTGAAAGATGAGACTTGCACATGTGCCAAACAGTCTGAAAGACAAGGCAATCTATTTACTTACCTATACTGTGTACACTTCCATCGAGTTTCTCTCTCTCTCTCTCTCTCTTGCTGGTGCATTAAGGACAGCTGCGTCTTACTCACCCTTTTCTGCTTTGTGTTGCTGTGTCAGAGAAAGCTGATGAATCAGAACTCCAAATGGATGATGGCTATGGAGATGATGGAGCTACTGAGCTATGCCGGAATAGCCCAAATAGCTGCAATGTGAGCCCAACAATCAATAAAAATAAAAGAGATTTATCAAGCCTCTCAGAGCGAGAATGCAGATCTAGGATTGGGTTATGCCATTTATACATCCCCACAGAGCATTAAACTAACTGATGGGACTTGATCTTATTCTGAAATGCTTCATAAATGTGGGCAAATATAAGCAACAAAATCCACAATTGAAATGAACACAAGTTAATCACTCTTATTAGATGAAAACTGCAAATAATACTGAGCTGCCTTGAGAAAAGGTTTGAAAATGGTTAAAAAACACTGACATGCATGAAGTCACTAAGTCATTAATATTATTTGTATTCAATATAATATTACTGTTTTCTTCTGAGCAAATTAATGCTTACTGTCCAAATAGGTTTTCCTGAAAGACCTTTGCCTAATAATGTGTGTATGCATGTGTGTATGTGTGTGTGTGTGTGTGTGTGTGTGTGTAAATGTATATGTACAAAGGGCAGATGGTCTCGCAGTGTGTTTGTGCAACGTCTCTGAGTCTGCTCTGTGTGAGAGAGAGCTGAGCAAAGGAGCTAACGCCCCATCATGTATGCGCGCACACACACACACACACACACACACACACACACACACACACACACACACACACACACACACACACACACACACACACGCACACACACACACACACACAACCTCTCACTCTACTTCTTTGCTAGCTATCTCTCTTTCCACTTATTAATACTATTTACCACTCACTCTCTCGCTTTCTTGCTCACTATCTGTTCAACTCTCTCTCTTTCTACTTCTGTCTTACTATCTCTCTCAATCTTTCCTCAACTTACCACCCCCTCTCTCTACATGTCCATCCTTCTCACTCTCATCTCTCTATATCTCTATCTTGCTCTTTCCACATTTATGTATCCCCTCTTTTTCTATCTTTCTCTCTGACCTTTCTTTTCTTTCTTTTGTCTTTTTTCTCTCTATTTCTCTCTCTGACCTTTCCTCACATATTTTCACTACCTCTCTCCCTCGTTTCCCAAATCTTTCTTACTTACCACGTCTCTCTCTAAACTTTCCTCTCTCCCTCTCTCTGTTTTTTGTCTCTTTCTCATTCTCTCTCCCCCTTTGTTCAACTGTTTCTTTCTACTTCCTTTCTTACTATCTCTGTCTTTCTCTCACTGTTTTCCACATCTTTCTTACTGAGCACCCCTCTCTCTACCTCAGTCCATCCCTTTCACTCTCGCTCTCACTCACTTTCCACATTTCTTACTTCCCACCTCTCTGTTTATCTCTCTCTGTTTTTTGTCTCTCTGACCTTTCTGTAATACTGATTGTTCTGTAAAAAGTGCTATATAAATAAACTTTGGTTGCTTGTTCTCTCTCTTCTGTCCCTCTCTCCCCATCTCTCTGTTCTTTCTCCCTCTCTCACTCTCTGTTAACTCTCTTTCTTTCTACTTCTTTCTTACTATCTCTCTCTCTTGCTCTCTTGCTACATCTTTATTACTTACCACCCCCTCTCTCTACCTCAGTCTATCCTTCTCACTCTCTCTCTATCTCTCACTCTCTTTCCACATTTCTTCCATCCTGCAGGTTGAGAATTCCAAGCCACTTTGTAGCACTTCTTAATAAAGACACACTTTGGCAAACACCACTGCCAGACAAGCAAATGTCATTTATTTTTCTCGGCGTGATGGACGGCAGGATTCAATAATGTTACACTCACTGCTGATTTTTTTCCCTCATCGTAGAGGCAGCAGGAAATAGTGAGTGCTTTCATACACACATCAGTACCTTCCTGTACATCTAACCACAGCCAGAAATAGAACTGCAGTGACCTAAAAATGGACAAACTGCCACTGAGGTTTACCGACACTACAAGGGAGGGAGAGAGAGAGGTGGAGACTGATCTGAAAGTGAACTAAAAAGCCACTTCCTTAACTAGTCAACATGGCGAAGAAGAAGTGCTTGAGAAGTGAGAAAGATCTAAAGGAGGTCCGTCCATATAAGACCTTTCCGGTTTCATTTCACATAATGATCCTCCATACATCCATCAAAAGTTCATGCTAAGGTCTTTCACTATATCTCATCTTGACGTTTCTAAATTAAGCCAAACCACATTCTAATGCAAAATCTTTCATGAATGATGTGGCTCTTGATTTGACTTGCTAAGCAGAAGTCAGAAGCAACTAGTTCTGTTCACTCAGTTACATGCACTCGATTTAGATGGGTTTGTAGACCTGAGCATTTTCAAACAGCAGTCTATTTTTTTAGTTTTTAATTTATTTGGGGTATGTACTGCTTTGAGATTGGTTACACTTCTGACTTTATTTTAGACCAAAAGTGCATTAAAAGAATAGAGGATAGAACCCACCAACCTTCCGGTTCGGCACAGTAAAATGTTTAACATGTTTTTGAGGTTTGAACTGATCGACTAAAATATAGCTTTGCATTGTTTTAAAGTATTGTGGTGTCCACCACGGCCCTGTGGCGCTGCCTTGGGAACTTGGGCCATGCAAAGATGCTCTTAGGAGCTGCCATGCTAGAAAGAGACGTATAAGAAAGAGATATTTGATGCTATTGTTGTTACTGCATTTAAGATGTGTTGATGTGTTATTTGTGCTTCATTGTGTTGGACTCTGGGTTAGTGAAGGCCTGTGTGTCCACCATAAAGGGAAATTGTACAGCTAGCAGTGACCTGCCTGCTATCCAAGCTGTTTGAGTAGCGCTGGGCGGTGGTTTCTCCTTACTGCATGTATAATAAAAGAGCACTTGCTCACATGCTCAATGTCTCCAGAGCCTTATTCTGTGCTGATGCCACAATATTTATTTGAGTTGAATTAAAACAATTCATTTGTGTCATTTCAGTACATTCAGAGTATTTTTTATACATTACAGTTAACTGACAAACCATCCTTTTACACTGTGCTAACGGATTCTGAAAGTTCCACTGCAGTTCTACTCAGTACTTCAGTAGTAATTTAAACTGTTACTTTTGTGCTTTTACTCTAGTAGCTTCTTGGAAAGGGTTTAAGACTAGTACTGGTACTGGAACAGAACCAGTACTTTTATGTTGAGGTTTTTCAAACTTTACAAGGCTTTTTCACACTTGCACTCCTCATTTACAAAATGGTTCCACTAAGAGGTTCGTTATGGACCAACAAATAGTTCTTGTATGTCACACGTAAGAACACTTTTGGTACCTTTATTTTTAACACTGCAACTGCATAATCATGAGTCAACAGAAACGGGTAAACACAAAGAGGAATGCAAATCAAATAATTATTTGAGGTCTCAAGTCCAAAAGGATCCAAGCATCTTCACAATGAAGATTTTAGGAGAAAACGTGGAGCTGTAAGAAAAAGGATAAGCCCTTGGGGAAAATGGTGAAAGTGCTCAAAATGTTCTGATATATTCAGCAAAGCAGCAGCAGGTCAGTCAGAATAAACATAATAAGAGAATAAACTGTACTCACAGGTCCACTTTGACTTACAGCTACTGCTGTAAACTACACCACCCAGAAGTAGAGGGTGTTTGGTGGGTGTTCCAAACAGGGGGGTTTACTTAGAGCCCCTAAAAGTTCAGAAACGCCACTGATTATTCAGGCACATTCACTCACTAAAACTTTGGCTTATAGCATCATTTACGATGTAGATGCCAAAAGGAAAAGCCCCATTATTTATTTGATAGTGCTTGTACTGCGTGAGTCTGTGCATGTACGAGTTCTGGACTACTGGTTTGTACTTCATTACACAAATAACCACATTAATCTGAACAGGCCTACAATTAGAATTCAAAACCCACAATATTAGATTCTATAATGTGGATGGAGTACAGTATACATTCAGCAGAAATGGGCCTCCTGTTGCATAAGAATGTGCCCCCTGACTGCAGTATGAGTGGTAGCCACCCTGGCTGTAGCCACCTGTTTTGTTTATATGTTCCAGTTTTGTTTTGTTTATAATTCCAGACTGTAGTCCATCTGTTTCTCTGCACACTTTGTTAGCCCCCTTTACCCTGTTCTTCAGTGGTCAGGACCCCCATGGACCCTTACAGAGCAGGTACTATATGGGTGGTGGATCATTCTCAACACTGCAGTAACACTGACATGGTGGTGGTGTGTTAGTGTGTGCTGGTCTGAGTGGATCAGCTGGAGTTTTTAAATGCCTCAGTGTCACTGCTGGAATAAGAATAGTTCAACAACCAAAAATATCCAGCCAACAGCGTCCTGTGTGCAGCGTCCTATGACCACTGATGAAGGACTAGAGGATGACCAAATTAAACTGTGCAGCAGCAGATGAGTTATTGTCTTACAAGATGGACTGACAAGGTAGGAGTGTCTCATAGAGTGGACAGTGAGTGGACACAGTGTTTAAAAAGAAAAAAGGAGGATAATGTTATGCCTGACCGGCGTATATTATTGATATGCATTTATTATCTTACTCATTTATCCCATAAATAAGAAACTCTTAAAGGGACATTTCAGCCTAAATGCAGTATTCTTTTACACACTGTTATATCTATCAGCCTCATCGGTTTGATAAAATCCACAGTCTTATATTGTTATCGTGTTCTCATTTATCGGTGTTCTCTCATTACAATGTCCAGCATGCATTATGCAAATGCATCATACAACCATTGGCAATGCCTGTAGTGTCAACCAGTCGTCATTGCTAGCTAAGCCAGTGACCTTCTACGACTTCTTCCTCGGTAGTCAAAACAAAATCTCACAACACAAATTGGATGCCAGAGACAATTTATATTATTATAAATTATATTATTATAAATCTAGTTACCCATGAAGCTACTTTGCTAACTTTAGCTTTTACCTTTATCTGACTAGTAATTTCCATCATATGAGTAATCCCTTTTCTCCACTGTAATGATGTTTTGAGGAGTAGTTACTAAAGTTATAGAGCTTCAACCAGACATTCTTTTCATCAGTAAAAAAAGAAAAAAAAATTAAAAACAGCCTCAAAATTCCTCAATAAAGCAATTTTTTTTCAAATTTCAAGTTCATCATCAAGTGTTTTTTGACTCGTAAAACCAGAAAAGACACCTGCAGCATGTAAGCAAACATGTGAGAAATCTGACTGCTGGTCTGTGTTGTGTGTCTTTTTGATAGTAATGAATGCTGCAGTGATTCACTGCTATGAAACACAACAATGAAGCCCTGTAAAATCACCACTGATTTAGTATAGTATGTGTGTGGTGGCTGATGCACTGATGCTGATCCTTACCAGTAAAAAAACATGCCATGTGCACCTGCTGGTTTGTGCATGTATGACGCTGAGGCGAGAGGTAACCTTTGTAAAGTGTGATATTGGCTTATTCCTGCTTCCAGAGGAGCTGCACACTGAACAACAGGCTTTGATTAAAAACTCTCATGAGAGGGAGGCCTCTTTCTGAATTTATCCTTCTCTCTGCATCTATCCCTCCTTCTACTCTTAAAACACTCTCCTCCAAAGCTGGTGGAATAAAGGGGAGACACATGTGTCAAGCAGCATGAGTCACTCTCTCGTTCTCTCTACCCGCCTTTACCTCTCTCACTGCACTCAAACTGTCACTGACAGATGTGACATCTCTCTCTCTCTCTCTCTCACTCTCTCTAATCATTTTTAAAACCATCCACAGTCCTTTCTATACTGAGCTACTATGCATACCGAAACACTAGACAATTTTCTATCGAGGTCTTCCACTTTCCCCACATTATAAGATTTAGGGATGAGGTGGCATAAAAATGTCCTGTCATGATAGCAGTGACCAAATTTCTTCGTACTGCATTACTGTACTGTTGAAATATACTGAAAATGTTTAACAAGCATCAACACACAGTGAAATCACTTTATCATATGTATTATAGAGATAGACTAATTACATTACTGAGTTTTGTATTTTTTTACGGCACTAAAAACAACTATGTGTATATACACTGCTCAAAAAAATAAAGGGAACACTCAAATAACACATCCCAGATCTGAATGAATGAAATATTCTCATTGAATACTTTGTTCTTGAATGTGCTGACAACAAAATCACACAAAAATCATCAATGGAAATCAAATTTATTAACCAATGGAGGCCTGGATTTGGAGTCACACACAAAATTAAAGTGGAAAAACACACAACAGGCTGATCCAACTTTGATGCAATGTCCTTAAAACAAGTCAAAATGAGGCTTAGTATTGTGTGTGGCCTCCACATGCCTGTATGACCCTACAACGCCTGGGCATGCTCCTGATGAGGTGGCGGATGGTCTCCTGAGGGATCTCCTCCCAGACCTGGACTAAAGCATCCACCAACTCCTGTAAAGTCAGTAAGGGCAACGTGGCGTTGGTGGATGGAGCGAGACATGATGTCCCAGGCTGTGCGGCCCTCCAAAGAAATGCCACCCCACACCATTACTGACCCACTGCCAAACCGGTCATGCTGAAGGATGTTGCAGGCAGCGGATCGCTCTCCACGGCGTCTCCAGACTCTGTCATATCTGTCACATGTGCTCAGTGTGAACCTGCTTTAATCTGTGAAGAGAGCAGGGCGCCAGTGGCAAACCCCCATCTGTGGACGTCGGGCCCTCATACCATCCTCATGGAGTTGGCTTCTAACCGTTTGTGCAGACACATGCACATTTGTGGCCTGCTGGAGGTCATTTTGCTAGGCTCTGGCAGTGCACCTCCTGCAGTGGTCCTGCTGCTGGGTTGTTGCCCTCCTATGGCCTCCTCCACGTCTCCTGGTGTACTGGCCTGTCTCCTGGTAGCGCCTCCAGCCTCTGGACACTACGCTGACAGACACAGCAAACCTTCTTGCCACAGCTCGCATTGATGTGCCATCCTGGATGAGCTGCACTACCTGAGCCACTTGTGTGGGTTGTAGAGTCCGTCTCATGCTACCACGAGTGTGAAAGCACCACCAACATTCAAAACTGACCAAAACATCAGCCAGAAAGCAGAAAGGTACTGAGAAGTTGTCTAGTCACTTGGAGTTATATTGTGTTGTTTAAGTGTTCCCTTTATTTTTTTTAGCAGTATATATTATTATTATATATTTATATATACACACACACACACACACACATTACTGATCACAATTTATGGCTGTGGTATACTTGACTGTTTGAAGATTTGTTTGAAGTGTAGTTCGTGCACGACCCTAGAAATTAACGTGACACACGTCACAACAAAACATAACACTAAGCTGCATTGCTACATTGTGATGTGATGTCCGCAGCAGACTACACAAACCATGACAAAAACCACTTCTGCTGTCCGTTTCTGCAGAATTTTCATGATAAGCAACAAACACATCTCCTCAGCAGCTATCATGCTCATGGTCAAGCTTATTTTGCTAAATCAGAAGTAAGAAAGGAAGGTATTCTTATGCTGGCAGGAGATTTTTTGGCTCTGACCTGCCCCCTTGTGAACAGAGCTGGGCACTAGATGGGCAAAAGGTAACAGTGACGAGTACAAACAATGCTGCTCACTGTGTATGCACCCATACTTGGTGGCTAAAACCAAGAATAAAGGCCAATGACATAATGGTACAGAGAGCAACAACACACCAAGAAATGTGACTAATGTTAGCCAGGGAGGGATAAAAACTGCTGCTGTAATTGCTGCAACAAAGGTAACCAGTTGCCACCATAAACATTAGCAAATGAGACAATACAGACCTAGTGATTCTGTGAAACAGTAGAAATAAGCTAATGTTACCCACGTGTCAAGCAGAAACAGAGCATCGTCCTCATCCCTTTCTATTCCTTTCGACTCTCAAAGAAGCTATAGTCACCTTCTTTTTTTGCCAGCTTCCTGTTTGAATGTTCCTGTTCTACCATAAATGTTTCAACACTTTTGTTCTGGGACCTCAAGCCACTGAAATATCCAGAGCCTACACAACCAGCAAAGCTAACAGGACAGTCCTCCTTCTTCATGGATGGGTTTTTAAATGTACTGAAAAGGCTAAAATGGCTGACACACAATCTAGTTCTGCATCTTACTTTTATTTTCAGTCCCTACTAAAGCCTTAGGTCATGTAGCTACGCAGTGTACACTAAGGTAAGATTAGCTCTTGGATGCTGACATGCTAACATAAATGAATCCACAAAGCTTTGACAACAAACCATGTTAATTACAGCTCTACATGTTCACACAGCAAGTGTAATAGGAGCCAAAAATGTAATGTACTTCAGGAAAAATTTTATTAGTGAATAAAAAGCTTAAATTGGCTTCCTATATGCCAGTTTTGTCGCACGTTCGTTGCACGTTCTGGCACCTCAGGAGAAATATCATTCACTGATCAGCTCTTATTGGCCAGTGAAATATTGAGAAATATTGAGAAATATCAGCTGATCACATATTTGGGCTGAAAATCCTTCTGGTACTGATAGTGATCGATCCATCTCATGGTACACATGTGTGTCATGTGCTGTCATCTCTGGTAATCAGAGCTCTGTTGACATGGTTACAGCCCATACAAATGTGCTGGCAGAACAGTGACAATAGCCCTTGTAGCAGAGCACAAAAGCTGACACGACAAGCAACACTGTTTATAATAATAAGAGGTCAAAGAAAAACTGCTGCGGACCATAGGTGGAAGGCAGAAGAATGACCATACAGCAACTATATAAAGACATTTTTTGGTTTATCTAGGTGCATCCTAGTCTGTTCGTGCTCACGAAGAGCCATAAACTTTTAGCTTCCGTTGCCAATGAACTCCTTCTTTAATGAGAGGAGCAACAAGCAGAATCTGAGCCTCAAATACAATAATAATGTAACAATGAATGATAATGAGTAAATCAATTAGGCTGGGGAGAATGTTAGTGACATTTTTTTGTATTAAAGCTTAGAATAAAACACAGGATCCATCATCTGATCTTGTTTGCATGTAATTTAGCATGTTGAGTCCCCAGCAGCAAGAACTTATTTAATGTGAACTGTTGGAAACAATCAGAACTAACTTGCAAAGCAGCTGTGATATATGATTAATCAACCAATAACTGTCCCAAGCTTTATCAGACCCCACTAATCTCAGGCTACAATGATTAAGACTGGTATGTCACACTGTACAACCTACAGCAGCACTCATATCACAATATCAGGAACTGAATCAATGATGCTCTCTTTACATGAGTCACTGTAGGAAAATCTTTGTGTTTAAATATTAAATAAGGAGAAGGACAGTGTAGAGAGTGAAGAAGAAAAGAAAGAAAGAAAGAAACAAACAAACAAACAAAGTGGACTGTATCATACAAAGGGCTGTGTCTAGCCGTCACTGCAGGCACGGCAGCTACATGACACTCTAAACCAGTGTTGTGCTTTTCTTGGGTCTGCACTGAAGCAGCACCTCAGGGACTTCCTGTTTTGCGGGTGGGTGCGCGTCATGAAAAAGAAAAAAAAAGAAAGAAAAACCCACAGGGGATATTTTTGGTGTCACACAATATACTGAGAAATAAAGCAGGCGCAAAAAGAGGAAATTCAGAACAAGAGCTGCTTCCTGTTTCTGTTTTCTTCTTTTACACTGGGCTGAGAAATAGAAACAGAAATAGCAGAGGTAGAAGTTAGGTGTCTACTAACATCAAGTGAGCGAGCAGAAAGGCAGCGCAGGGTGTGTGACGTTCATTCTCCTACAGTGAACATCTATGGACTCAGAGTCCCTTCTGGTTGAGCTCTTTGAAGTTCTGCTGTTTAGGATCATCACCTGCTGCTGCACAGGCTGCTGCTCTAGCTGTCTGTGGCTTACTGAGCTGACATCTCTCCATTGTACAGAGAAAACACACTCTCCATCCTTCCTTGTCTCAGAACTGCATCACTTACTTATTAGTTTAGCAGTATTCACCCAGTGATTTATAAACTGCTTAACAAGCCAACACTGAAAGTATTGAATTAATTGGTCCAAATGTGTACACCATGTATACATGAATAAAATATCTTACAACAACACAATTATGGCAGAAGTAAACTGAAAGGCAAAATTGTATTGATATGTTAGTGTGTAATGCAATATGATATTTACCTAGATTATGGTTCTGTATAGAACCATGAACACTCAAAGATCTATTTGCATGCTTGAATGGTTTCTTGCACAGTGAAAGCGTTCTTCAGACTGAGAATATGTTGTACATGGTTCTGTATGGAACCTTTTTGAAAAGGTTCTTCAATTGTTATAAGCTCGACATTGTAATAATAGCAGAACACTTTTTGGTGTTATAGAGAACCACTGTCTTTACTAAAGAAAGACCTTTTATAAGAGTGTAGGTTTCCATCCACATTTATTTTTGCACATTTTGACATATTTGACATAAAAAGTCTAGATGACAACTCAAATTAACCTTTGTATGCATGCTTGGGGTGGATTAACTTGTGGATTGACAATTAAAAGAGGTGAGTTTTTTTTACAAAAGTGACAAGCAGATATGTGAGGCAACCTATCAAAGACACCTTCCACAGTCCATGTGACAAATTTAAACACTTTGCTATTGCTTGTCTACTTTTATAAGCATTCTTGTAGCTTTTGCTGTAAGAATGATATAAGCATCTGTAAAGAGTCACAATGGGCAAGACAGATTATGGAGACAGCACAGCACTAGTGTGCAATGAGAAAAGCATCTTCTGGTGTAGAATTTCTCTGTTTGGTGCAGACCACCACAAAACGTCCTACAAACAGCGCAGTGAGTTACAGTTTGCCTAGAGTACCATGGTTCTGCTTTTTGGTGTGCACCCAAGTATGTGTGGAGTGGTCACACCTGTCAAAATGGACTGAACGAAAGACAAGTTTGATAGGCCTATACAAGCCAAGTAAAGTAATTGTGAAAGCACTCTTTATTTACACTTACCACCCATTACAGGAGCTATTTTCCTAAAAGAGCAATGCTGATTTCTTTCTTAGTAGTGATGTTAGTGAAGTACTGCTGAGTTAAACCTGGAGAGGATACAGAGAGAGAAAGAGCTGGGCTCTACGTATGTGTACGCATCATTATAGTGAAGCATGCTGTGCTTTGGCATGTGCTATCTATCTCCATTAGCAAAGAGATGAGACTGAGGCTGACCTACACACGCTGCCATATATCTTAGCACACACCCAAGATTCTCTCTGTCATCCATACACACACTTACACGGACATACACACTCATACAAAATGTCTCCTCGCGGTTCAGTTAGTCTAACCAATGATCTGAGGCTTGTTACTGAGTACTGAGACATATCAGACAAGCTAAATGTTCAGAATCATGCTAATCATGGTAATCTCTTCCCAGGTGGTCTCGGATGGTATCTTTACTAATGAAAGCTTGTCTCTGGTGCATAACACGTTGTTACAGTTTTTGTGTGTGAGACTATGACTGGGCAGCTATCATTTTTTTATTATGAGCACAAGGTTGGCTGAGGTTGTTCTATCTCTTCCTACTGAGGTTGGCAAAATCAGTTGAGTGGAAAAAGAACGGGGAAATTCTCAGAAGGTTGCGTGCCGGATCAAATGTGTGTCATGTGCTGTCATGTAGCGACTTCTACTAGAGACCACTTAAAGAAAGCAATATGATACTCCAGAAAGAGCTAAGCATAAAATCAACAGCAAGTGAATGGAAATATAACAGGCTCACTGAGGCCAGGCTGAGGTGGATCTCTGCTCAATATGGTTTATAGCTACAGTGCCTATATGGCTCAGTTAATTTCAATATGACTCATAAACATAGCAGAAAAGGGTCCACGCACCCTTTGACACTATAGTCTTTCAGTGTAATCTGTTCACTGAGAGATTCTAATGGCACTGATCTGCTCTGTAGCTCTAGTTATGAGGGGGAGGTGAAGCTACAGGCTGAAAAGCCAGTGAACAAGAACAGATAGGACCAATTTTAAAGGCAGAAAGACTTTTGTAAGAAATGCTGTATGTGTTCAGGCTTTATGTATTTCTTCTTGTTTTATTTTTTTACTATTATTATTGTTTCTATTTACAAATCTTGAGTACTTTTTAATCTTTTATAGTATATTATATTAGCTGTATTAGTGTATGACTTATATAAATTAAAGATATGTTATGAAACTGTATAAAAACACAAAGTATTTATGCACAATTTAAGTAGCTATGAAACAATCATAAATTGTCTGTCTCCTGCTTAGCCAGCTAACTTTAACCTAAAATTATTAACTGCAAAATAATGTAACAGCAACTGCATATTTTAGGTTCAGTTAATCTGAAAAGCAGACTACCCTGTCTGAACTGACATGTTTCATGAGGCTCAGGACCACCATTGTTTACTGTTCATATTACAACTGCATGAACACTAAATGCAAAAATAGAATAATGTCCACAATGTATTAGCGTAGTAGTACCGTTGTAACAAAACCTTGTATCTCCGAAATGGTTCCTTTACAGGAAAAGGAAAAAATGCTCTTAACTTTAATATAAAGTTGTTGTAGTGAGATGTTATTCTAAATAATTCTGGGCCTTTTCTATTGGTCCAATAGTCATGAAATGTTCACACTATGTAAAGGTCAGCTAGTGTTTTAATATGGTGCAAAAAAGTAAGTAAACAAAAGTAAACAAATAAATAAAACAGGAAAAAATTACACAGTTTTGATATGACAGCAGCACTATGTATGGAATATAAATGCCATTTACGTATCAATAATCATGCATGACTAGTGGGACTATTTTCTTTTGATACAGTACGATTATCACTGGATACTGTACTGTGGTACATCATTAAAGCCCTAATCGCACCATCCCTGACAGCACTATCTCCTGCCTCTAGCTCAGTGATTAAGAATGATCCTGACAGTTTATCCTGTTCTTTAAATGCCCCTCTTTGTCTCCCACAACTTCGTCTGAGCCACCCCGAGGCTCAGCAGCCACTGACCAGACCGTCCACTCGCACAAGGGTGACACACGTCCGCAAACTCATCCCTCTCTCCTGTCCCTCTCACTTCTTCTGCGCTACACTCCATTGCTCTAATGGACTGCCACTGCAATGATGAACGATGCTCCTCTAATTAGGTTTTCAAGTTCATCCCAGGAGAGAGAGAAAGAAAGCAAGGGATAAGAGGGAGAGGAAAAGAGAAAGAATGAGAGAGAAATGAGGTGAGAGAGGAGCTGGGGGTGAAGAAGGAGCAGAAGGAGAGAAATAAGAGGGCAGTGGAGAAGAGCAAAACTGAGTATAGAAGAATAACCATGTAAAACAGTGATGCACTCATTAACAAAGAAAAAGACCAAGACCAGCTAAATGACCAAAGAAAACAATGAAAGAAAGAAAATATTTTCAAAGAACATCAAACAATGTGTCACTGTTGGAACCTTGTATCACTATTTCTGTTGCTTTTTATTTTTTACACAATTTGAAATTGCCAGCTTCTCTCAATATTGTTTGAAAG
The DNA here is from genome assembly GCF_015220715.1 of Pygocentrus nattereri. Taxonomy (NCBI): domain Eukaryota; kingdom Metazoa; phylum Chordata; class Actinopteri; order Characiformes; family Serrasalmidae; genus Pygocentrus; species Pygocentrus nattereri. Next base: position 20,627,028 of record NC_051212.1, on the reverse strand, counting down.
TGTCATGAAGCACAGACATACAAGAAATGATCCAAAATCTCATTATATTAGCTTATATTAAAAGTTAAAGATGCGATTTCTTGCTCTTATATAGATGCCTTCTATACTTTTATAGTTATATAGTTATAGTTCTTTTATAGTTACCTGGAGAGTTTTTTTTTCCACAGCAATGAAAAGAAGTCCCTCTGTGTTCAAAATCAGTGGTAATCAGTGACTATATAATCTGTGACTAGGCCTTCAATTTGGGCCATAAATGTCAAAACTTTGTTAAAAAACAAGGAAAACTATGACCCCTAAGATAATGCTAACATCTGCTAGCAACCCTTTGGCATTCAAGTAGTTCGTTAGCGCTAATCTAATGACGATTTGCATTAACATTTTCTGGCAGTTCTAGATAAAACCCAGAAATGTCAAGCTTCTAACATCATTTCATGCTTTACTTGAAGCTTAACAAATACATTAGCATATATTTTACCTTGCAGCAATTTCACAGTGACTATTTCAGTAGTGACCTTCCAGATGACTTACAGTGATTTTTTCATAAAATTGGTCCCACATATTCTAAAACAAAAACGTGACTGGTTAATTCCTCCACCACTTTGTACTTATGCTGATGATTAACATGTTAGACCTTCTCTTCAGTTCCTGAAGTCCTAACCAATAGGAGAGTTTGCTCAGTTTTATCTGCCTAGATACCAGAGGGAAAAACAAACAAAAAATAATTTAACCTCTTTGTTTCCATCCAAAATTAACAATGAAATCAGTAGTACTGTAATACTTGAATTTAAATACAAGCATTATTCTACTGTATAAAAATGAACTAAAAATTACAGATTTTTAGTTCCTAGAAATCATTAGTCTTTCTATGAAGGCCTAGAAGACCCTGAGAGTTCATCCCAGCTCAAACGTTTAGAAAAACAGTGGTGTACTAATTTTACTAATGTACCATGAAATGCATGGAAAGGACCAAGATCAGCCCCCAGGCCGTCTTTATCCATCAGCACCCTGATTGCTCTGCAGTGTGTCAGAGCAGTTCAGCTACAGACGAGCAGACTCCACTCCCCACAACCGGGTCAATAGAAACCAGGTTAGAGAGAAAGAGAGAGCGAGAGAGAGAGAGACAGAGACAGAGACAGAGAGAGAGAGAGAGAGAGAGAGAGAGAGAGAGAGAGAGAGAGAGAGAGAGAAAGACAGAAAAAGAGAGAGAGAGAGAGACAGACAGACAGAGAGAGAGACAGAGAGATGACAGAAAGACAGAAAGAGAGAGAGACAGAAACACAGAGAAAGAGAGAGAGAGAGAGAGAGAGACAGAAACACAGAAAAAGAGAGTGACAGAAAGAGGGAGGGAGAGAGAGAGAGAGAGAGAGAGAGAGAGAGAGAGAGAAAGAGAGAGATAGGGAGAGACAGAAACAGAAAGAGAGAGAGAGAGAGAGAGATGGAAAGAGACAAAGAGAGAAGGAAAGTGAAAGAGACAGAAAGAGAGAGAGAGACAGAAAGAGAGATAGAAATAGACTACAGAGAAACTATAGAGTAAAGAAACTGTACAGTTGTGATTGAAGTCTCTAGCTGGAGCTTTGAAAAGACAACTATGTTCTACTGGCACACATCATCCATAGATTTTGTGTATTGATATCACAAGTATAAATTTAAATTTAGTTGGAAATATGAGGATTTAGTCCTACATTGTGCAAATGAAGCAAGTGAAAATACATCAACAGATCCTCTACTGGACACACTTCTGCACATTTTAATACACAATTAATACATTGGAAAAAAAACATAAAATGTGGCACAAGCAAACGTTCTAGCATATTTACAGTTTATGCTTTATTTTCTTACAATATGTTAAAATTAGCAGTTAAACAGAAATTATGCACCAATATTTGCAGAAGTCCATATCGAAGTCTGCTGTAGAGGATGATTTTTAGTTAGAAAGTAAAAAATATGTAATCTAATGGTGGTGTTCACCCTTTTAAACTGCAGTCTGATATATAACACAAATACAAGGCTGGCCCCAATAATTCAAACACTTCAGTATCTGTTTATTACACTAGTATTGGTTTCTATACTTAGTATTCATGTATCTTTATAAACCAGAAAAATAGTAACCTAAAATAAACTAAAGAGGAAGTGGGAGGAAACACAGTCATCTTTGTCACCTCGCCTCAGAGTGCACCACACAGCCTCCATATGTTGTCAGTACAGCACAGGAGCTACTGTACAACTACCACACCAAGATAATCACATTCACATTCATTTCACCAGTTCAGTTGTTTTTCACTCTTTAGAAAAACTCTTGCTGCAGCAGAGTCTGACTGTGTTGCCAAAGACGTTTCAAAACTTTCCAAAAGCCCAAGGCGTCAAAAGTATGTGAGTATATCAAATTAGCACAAGACAAATGCTTTCAAAGGAAAATTTGAACAAGAAGCTGGCAAATAGGAAGTGTGATGCATGAGCTCCCAAACAGAAAACACATAGGCACTATTCCGAATGACAGACCAGCAAAACCATTAGAAGTGCTAGATGGATCTTTTTAAAATCTGTTGTCCTTGAAGCTGCTAAATACACTCATTGTTAAAGTCATGAAGTCATCTGCCTGCTACCTCAGAACTTCTATTGAAATCGTTTGAGCACATGGTTAGGCTGGAACCTGGGATTATTCTACTCCGACTGACAGCGCCAGTATGTGAGATTATGCACATTGAGCTTGGTGGGACATGTACTTTATCTAACTGTTTTATCTCTACCAATATTGTAAGCACATTTCTTTGTGAGAGAAATCCATAATTAGATTTTTTTAGAGGGAAATTAATTGAAATAAATTGACTAATATGTTGATAGATTAATCGATAGAAAAATAGATGTTAGTGGCAGGCCTCGTAACATAGCTGCTGTGGATTGAAACATTCATTAAAATAAAAGCTTATCTATAATATTAGACAACAAAAATAAAAAGGGGGAATTTTGAAGATGAGTGTTTGAGTACTCATGGAACATCAGTAGCTGTGTTTCCATCCAAAATTATTTTTATGAAAAATATTTTAAAGCTTCAAACAGTTTGTAGATGTAGGCTATGGAAATATTCTGTGCATATATAATGTAAATATTTTGGGTGGATACACTCACCTGTGTATGCATCTATTTCATGACACTAAATGTATATATACAACAACAAACATACACATACAAAAAAAACGGCAAGGTGGAGGAAACAAGTTTTTTTTAAAGGAATACAGAGATGTTCAGGCTATAACCCTTTTAAATGAAAAGAGCTCATGCAGCCCTACTTAGCATAGAGAAATAATATTAATGATAATAAAATATAAAATGAAATCAATTTCCATTATTAGTAGGTTATGAAAAGACAAATGTACATATAGAAGTTGTAACATGTTGAATACTATTTTTTAAATCAATATAACAAAAATTAGGTCACAGTAGTCTTTTGCAGGAAATGACATTATTAAATAAAGTATCTTTATTGCTAATAGTAAGTCTGTTGGAAACTAATTGCTGGGCAGCAAAAGTGCAAAAAATATTTTACACATTTTCTTTTTATAACTTGGAATCGCACAGAAACAGAAACGTAGTGTGTAAGAAAAGTATTCAAGTTTTACGTGTATATTTTTCTATAGTTTATTATTGGTGTTTGGGACAACTTTGCAAAATATAAACAGGCAATTTAATTTCAAATGTACCTCCCTTTTTTATTTTGATGTAAATGAGAAAGATCACATACTGCTTTACATGCATGTGACCAAATGCTATTATTTATATCCAGTCTTTTAAATGCTGATCTGGAGCAGAGACAGATAAGGGCTTTGACAGTATGTAAAACAGGAAATCTGGGGATTTAATGTTTCTGAGGGAGGACGACTTTCATCTCTAAGCATAAATCAGAGTTAACTACGCTCCACTCTCACACTCTCTCTTCCATGCTGATCTAAGCTGACCTGTAGTTCTGCTGGTAAGCTTTTGTTATCAATCACAACAAACAAACAGTCCCCTTGACCTTTGACCTATTCTTCTGAACCACACTGACGAAGTCTCTTTAGCAACGCTGTCTGCTTCACTATCTCTCTCTACAAATAATCGACACCATAACACTTCCTCTGACTGCTCCCACTGGATCCTCAATTAGCACAGGCCGTATTTAATCTGCTGCGGCAGGCAAAACGAGCATTATCATCTCATTTCCAATGTAAATTTGTACTATTACTGGGTAGACCCCTCTCTAGGAACCTGTCATAATATGTCTGTCTTAATAAGAATCATGCTCAGTGCATTATAAAACAGAGTGTGAAATGAACCTGATCCTCTGAAGCTACTGAATGTATTCTCATGTGAAACCAAATCAGCAATAAATCTCTCAGGGAGGCTATTTTAACATGTCCCTCTATTACACCTTCCCTCCCTCGACTTCTCTTTTTTTTTTCTCACTTGGCTGATGTTATGGCCTGCTTCCCTTTCTAAGAGGGTGTTATTTTTTACCTACTGATATTATGGTGGATTGTTCTTAATACACAACCCTAAAATGCATTTATACAACAGATTTATATTAAATAGTCACGTATAAAATTCCATTATGGTAATTAACATCTAGATGGTAAAATATTTTAGGCATAAGCTCAATAACTAATTGAATTACACACTCTTTGCATGTGCACATCTGCGATATCTACTTAAGTAATCATTCCAAACAGGAGTGGAAATCTCAGATTTAATAATGGAAAAATGCCTTAAATTATGGATGCACTGATCACTCGCTTGGTTTACAGTTAAGTTCTCCAATACATCAAATTTTTTATTTTTTTTATTAGACTTCTTTGAACTCACATACAATGTGGGCTAAACAAAGATATGAGACACATTAGCACTTTTATTGCGCTTTCTGTTAAGCAAAGTTTCAATATAAATAACAATTTTTTTTCTTTAATGGGCCAAACCGGCATTTTAAAAAAAATCAGTTGCATATTTAAATAATATGAATAAAATAAAGTGCTATATCAAAAGAGGCACTGTCTGTCTGCCCTGCGATGGACTGGCGACCTGTCCAGGGTGTATCCTGCCTTCCGCCCAATGACTGCTGGGATAGGCTCCAGCAACATATATATAAAGTTGTTTACCTGGTCAGTAAGCATATCACTGTTGCTTTTTACATTGTATGTAAATTTCATGATGAATGACCCAGAATTACTTTGAAGAAAGTCTGGTTCCACTGACTTACATTAAAAGTAAAGTAGTTTTTTTCCCTTCTCCTGTAAAGTTACAATTTATAGAGATACATGTTTTTCTTCGGACTACAGCAAAACAACAGCAATACTGCAAAAAAAAAAAATACAAATAAGTTATAATAAGCAATGATTTTATATATGTTAATGAGTTTGTCTAACCATTCCCAAACTTCTGTACATGTAAAGAAGTTTATGCATATATAAAGTGTTCCTGAGCGGAAGTGGACACCAAACTGTGTTGCGATTTTATGACGTAAGCTATAAGACCTACATAACATCATGCACATTATGCAACTATCATAATTATGCACATGAGCCAATGTGTTAAATAGCCATTTCTTTGGACCACTGGACCAATCTAATAGTTCTATATTGAAAAAGTTATATTGTAAAAGTCCTATAATGATTCATGTTAATTAATTAATTAGGTAACTGTTTTTTTTTTTTAACGTAAAATGTCAGTTGGGCCCATTAAAGAGCAAATAATGCAATTTATGTTGCAACTTTGGGCCATAAAATGTTCTGCCAAAAAATCAGCCAATTTATTTGTGAATAATTTGGAACTTGAGTTGGATGATGGCATACATATTACATATAAACTCATCATTATTGACCGGGACAGTCATTATTATGAAATCTCTCAGTAGTATTCTTTGCCACGCTGTTGTTTATAGGTGGCTATCATCAGCAGGCAGCTGTTGCCAGGCCTACTTATTCCTCTCCTCCTGCATGATTTTGCCAAGGTGTTGATAGCAGGAATATGCAGCTTTTCTTGCTTACTGTCACAACTGTTAGCAGGGTTACTTCCTCATTCTCGCTGTTCTTGGCTGAGAGGTGGCTAATTAGGCTTCAGGAGTTCCTCTGCCTTTTCTCTTCCTCTCCTCCTCCTTCACCCTCTTACTCGCGGCTGTGCTGATGGAGGACAGGTTCACTTTTGGTCTAAATGTACAAACATGGCTTCTCCCTCTTTACTTCCATGTCAACCTTGTTCCTTATTTCCACAGCATAAATGAATGAGGGTACGAGAGAGAGAGAAAGAGAGAGAGAGAGAGAGAGAGAGAGAGAGAGAGAGAGCACACTGACCTTATGCAACTTTTCCCCTAAGATAGGACACAAAAAAGGTCGCGGAACAAAGAGAGAGCGTTGATACACACACTAATGAATGGCCCCCTCAGAGAAAACCTGTTACTGGATACACTGAGGACACACACACACACACACACACACACACACACACACACGCACACACACACGTACACATACATTCCTCAATCTCTAAAACAAAACACATCGTAAAAAATTGCTGGAATAGTTTCTCCAGTATAGAGCTGTTTTTACAGTGCTGTTTGATACTATAATTTTTAATTACAGAGCATTGCTTTAGTCCTAATATAGGGGATATTACTAGGGCTGGGTCAGTAGTAGAGTAGTACCAAGTACTGAAAAGTCAAAAACAATTTGGTGCCTGTTATCAATACTCCAAACAAAACCACATGAAGAATCATCAAAACTATTAAAACAAGAAGACTAAGACCACGGCAGCCATGCCTGACTGGCTCTCCTGCATGGAGACTACAAAGAGCATGTAAAGATGTCACAGACGTCCAGAGTCTTTCATGAGAACAGTTCACATTGCAATTAATTCCAAAAATAGTTGTTAAAATTGTCAGTATGTACAAAATATATACAATACATTTGGTTACACATGGAATTAATCTCCATCAAGAAAACCACTGAATTTTCAATGCATGATGAACAGCACTGTCGTTACTCTGCCTCCACCGCCGACAGGAAAACCTTGCCGAAGCACAACACCAACCAAACACAGCAACAGATGCAACACGCATCAAAAGTACAGACATATCAGCAGATAAGTTAATGGTATCAGACAGCCTTCTTACTTTTGTGAGAGAAAGTTGGCTGTTATGCAGTTATTAGGCTATAAGGATTCTGCTAGCATCAAAACTAGCATATAATAGATAGCTAGTACATGCTAACTGAATGACTTTGTTCAGCCACAATGTTAAATTTGGCTCACAGCTTCTTATTCAAACTTTCCTTTCCACCTTAAATGGTGCAGCAGTTACAACTACAAGAAACTACCTAGTTCTGCTTTATCACTCAGTTGCCATATTAAGCAGAGAAGATAGCCTTGACTGTTGGTGAAGCTGCAGTAACATAGGCATTGTTTGTTTGGCTCAGTAGATTTTACATATAAAGGCTGTAGGCTTTGATGGTGGCCACAAGAGTAGACTGTGACTACTTATGTTCGTTAAATAAATTTCCCTCATAGTCAAGTCTTCTTTTGAAATCTCATTTATTGTTACAATTTAGGAAGTAAAAGTATAACAAAAAGTATCATTTTGCTAATGTCCGAGGAATTTAAGATATGGAATTGTTATCTATATCGGAAAGTTTCAGACGATATCCTATTTATTACTATATTTTTTATTTTATACAAGTTAGCTGTACAGTTATTACAGTAAGGTATTTTATTGCTGCACTGTACTGTAATTCCCATTTACATAATTATACTGTAATTACATAATACAGTTGTCTGCTACAGACACCTTAATATTGACTTACATTTAAAATGTAAAAATTACATATAAGCATAATGTTTCATAACTGTACTTCTAATAGCCACTCCTTCCAACCAGACAATGTAATTAGCAGGCTGGCTAAGTAAGCATGGCTAAATAACTGTTATTTTACTAGTACCTTGTTATTTTTGTCATTTTGGAATAACAAGCAGCTTTTTATTACACGTAGTGCTGTTGATTATATGAAGTCCAGTTAATTATAGCTCTTCAAAGACAACAGTATGATCATACTATTAATTGCAATTGTATTAATCTGCTTATCACACACACCATATACACAAGACATTAAAGCAGCTACAAGCACTTATGACAGGCTTTAAGTTTTAATAACAAAATATGCAAAATACATTCAAATGTACATTTAGGGTAGAAAATCCCAATGCTACAAAACTGAGAGGCAATCTGCTTAAGGTTGCACAAAATTTTAACTTCTTTGACAAGAAGCTTAGACCTGTTTCTCACAGAATATATAATTTTGCTATATATATATATATATATATATATATATATATATATATATATATATACACACACACACAAAATCAACAAAATATGTAAATTGATCAGGGGTGTTCAAAATTTGTATACAACTGTATGTTTCCAAACATATATAGATATATATCAATGATGATAGGTATATTTTAGATTGTCAGACTGTCAAATTTCAGCAATCAGTAGGAAGTCTTCCTTAATGTGTTTTTCTTTCATAATTTTTAAAGTTAATGAAGTTTCTTTCCATACCGCACTGACACTGACAGTCACTGACAGTCACTGAGCACAACTATTTTCATTGGTGCATGGTGCGGTCATCAAAAATCATTTTCCAAGGGGCATAAAGTAACTACACTTCAAGGATGGGAAAACAAGATCAAATATTGATAAGATTTAGGTATGATATGATGAATTTAGCATTATTACTAAATTCATACTATTATTATTACTTAATTTGGCATAAAGAGGCATGAACTAACTAACTAAGGTCACATTTAATTTCAAGCTGGCGTACAAGGAACATTATCAATCATTTATCAGCATGAATGCTTATAAATCTGTGGCCATAATATTGGCTAATATATTGTTCAGAGCCTAACAGAAA
>NC_051212.1:20580595-20613095 GCF_015220715.1 Pygocentrus nattereri | reverse complement strand
ATGAAAATGATGAAAATGCTGCTTATCAGTAACGGGACAGAATTTTCACATCCCTACAAGCTTTAAAGGTTATCACTAGGTGCTTTTGGCCCTCAGCCTGTCAGAAACACCTGGTCACCTTCATTGTAACACACATCCAGAAGAGGAAATTACCAAAAGACCTCTCCAGTATCAGAGCTGCACGTGGACCACCTCCTTGATGAACATGACACTAATGTTTACAATCTGCACTAACCTCACTTCATATTTGATGTCATGTGTAGCTTAACAGCTCATCTAATGACCCATTTATACTCCACTGCCCTTTGCCAAGCAAACATTGACCCCACAGTGATAAAAGCACAGCGCATACAAACTATGCTGCTATCGGCATGCCAGATATTTACGGGCATGTAAGCCAGCTTTGCGCTTAGATCAATATGTATCACATTGCAGCCATCACTATGATGTGAATGCTTCTTCAGTTATGTATCTGTGAACTTTGTTGTGTTCAGAGAAGACGGCACTGTGTACTGTTGCAGTGCCTCTTTTCCTCAAACTCAGTGTTGCAAGGAGTCTTACACAAGTCAGTTTTGCAAGTGCAGGCCTGCTCTTGAAACACAGGACTTTATGATAGGAGTGTTGCAACAATGTCACATGAACTGATGTGAAAAAAGCTAAAGTTTACAGTAATGGTTTGCAGTTCAGTCCTGGTTCTGGAGTATCACTGCCTCCCATGTATTTTGTATGAGTTCTAACATACCCAGTCCAACTCAGCAGAGGCTTGTTAATTAGCAAAAGAGCTTAACCCTTTGTGATCACGTTAAACAAGACAAAGTGAGCTTTCTGGCGATATACTGTGAAATCATAGCCCCTACATTACAGAACAGTATCTACACTAAAGCCCTTTGTATTGTCTACCTGTCAGATACATCGCAAAACACAAAGAGAGTTAGCCTCCTCTGAACATGATTTTCACCTTTCATACTGACTTTTTTATTAACTGCACTGAATGAAAAGCTGTGCAGCTGATTTTTGCAGAATCATGAACCCCTTGATGAATATATTACCTAGTTTTTGGGGTGTACAAATACATCTTATTGTTACTAGGAATGCAAAATGATTATTATTTCATGTATTTAATCAAGATTAAATCTCCTCGAGTGTAACTGTAGCTTTCTGCTTGGCTATTGCTTTTGTTACTTTGCTGAAAGCACTGTCCAGCATAGTCTACACAAAAAGCTGAAGGCACTGTATTAAAAGCCATTTAAAGGCTGTATTTCAACTTTGTGGGCAATAATTGCAAATTCTACCATGGCAACATCCTGTAACATGGAGTGAGGTAGCGGACGCATGTGCGGAGGTAAGCAACTTTTATTGAGGGCAAATCCAAAATCAGGGTCATCACGGTCCAGGGTCATAGAGCCAATACAGATAGAACGGGGTGCAGACATGACATAAACCAGAATACTATCAACAACACAGAGATTCAAACGAAGCTAACAAACAGACCAATACATCAAACATAGATCAATACAAAGACCAGCCAAGACCTAGAACAAACACAGGGCTTAAGTAACAAAGGGAATACGAGGGACTGGTGAAAACAATCACGGGCGGAGTCATGAAACGAGGGGGCAGGACTACAAAAACCAAAACAAATACACACATGGACAAGACTGGGAGGGGCCAATCGTGACACATACAGTGAGTGAGCAGCTGAGCTTCAGCCTGTACCACCATGAATAGTTAGAAAGATCAAACTAGGAAAATGTAACAGCTTTAAAGAAAATGTGTGACATTAACAATTCACCATGTTAACATGCTATAAATGCTTTCATTAACAGTCCTAGTGGTAGCATGTTGTATTGTATGGCTGTATTGTGATTAGCACATTAGCTTGTGGCTAGTATGTTAGCTACCATATTAGCTCAAGACACACACATTATATTGGGGCACTGTAGAGTGCAGCTTCTACGCTGCCCTGTATCTAAGAAACCAGTCTAAATGGGCCAAGAAGAACTCCACTGTGCCATTATAATGCCTCAAAAATTTTACTTAATTAATGCTGAATGATAATAAACTAAATCATAATATATGAACATAAGGCCTGTTTTCAGGCACACCTGAATTTGCTTTATCAAAAAGTGATATATGTCATTTCACAATCCGCAGATATTTGCTTTAAATATCAGCATTGCGCAGATGTTTAGATTTAACCAATAATTCAAACCGATATTAAGTGATGACATCTTGCTGTACTCTAGAAAAGCAAGACTTTTACTGAGTTGCTATGCTAAAATATAGATTTCTTGTTTACATTGCTGCATTTGTAAACTGCATTAGAATTCTACACAAATAAATGTTATACTTCTCTATAATACTAATCCAGGTGGATCTAGTGCCAGTTTTAATATGATATAAATGTTTATGTATAGGTATTTAGAGGTTTGCACATACAAAATACTAGATATCGGCCCACAACTCCCATATCAGTCCATCCCTAGTACTAAACAACGTAGAGAATGGAGGCACCACTGTATCATATCGAAGTGAATCATGAATTCTGTGAATCGTGACATCCCTACATGTTACGGTTAAAAATGGAAACGTGTGTCCAAGCGAACACTTAGAGGTTTTGGTGGTCTTAAAGGGATATACTAATGTTTTTAAACCCGAATTCTATTTGCTGGATGTGCAGCATACAGTCAACCTTCTGAAGCTTTTGTCTTCTGTTACAAGTGGGTTTTGAATATGTTCTTTTACTTCGTACTGTAGCACAATACAGGTGTAGTAGACAGAGATTTGAATGGTTTAGCTGGACTCCCAGCGTGGTCATGCTGCTGACCAGCACACCAGCGTCCCAAATTCAACATATGCTGGTCTATGCTGTTTGTTGTACAACACAGGCATGGCAGGGCTACTCTAAGACCAGAGTTGAGAACCATCGTTTAGAGCTTAAGACCTCCCCTGTGCTCCCCTCCCAACATTTCTCCTCCTCACCTTGGCGCGGATTTGACCGGAAGTGGACACTTTCCTGATGAGCTTGTGGCAGGTCTCCTCCTGCTCGCCGTCGCTGTCTGAGGACTCATCTCCCGCGTCCCCACCGCCGCCGCCTTGGGGTTCGCGCACGTACAGCACGTTGGGGTTCAGCTTGGAGGCCATGGAGGGCTTCAGCGCCGTCTCCTCCTCACGGGCACGAGACTTCTGCAGAATATAAACACACCCGCTTAGAAGCCCAGCAGAGACACACACGCGGACCAGCTTTCGCTTTACTGCTCGCCGAGTTGGTCTCGTGCTGCTGAAACACTTTGTTCCTCTATTTTGTAGCGACGGGCTGGTGCTTTAGTGTCCACCGTGGGGCGCGTGCAGTTACAGAGACGGCGGCCCTGTTGTGAAGCTGCTACAGCAACAGGCTTTACAGCGGCGGTGTGATCCGAGCGCTCGCGCTCGCGCTGCGCTGTTGTCTGTCCTTCAGCGCCGGCAGCTCCAGCCTGGACACAGAGCGGGGCAGCGCGCGGACACAGACAGGCTCCAACCACAAGCACGCGCTCACGGCTGCTCTGCTTTGTAGTCGCTATTATAATAACATCTCCGACAGCATGGCGACTGCACACTGACAAATACTGGACGCACGAGGCTGTGGAAGAATCCTAATGCACGCGGTCAGAGATGCTCAGTAACTACCTGTTCATGACCCGCGCGGTGCTTGTATTAAACGCGCGTGCTGCTTTTTTGCAAAGCGTTCATGTCCAGAAATGCACTGCGCACAGTGGAGCCCGCGAGCCCTTTTTTTGGTTTGCGAGTCCGGATTATTTAGCTAAAGCATCTCTGACTCAGCAGCCGGTCAAGCAGCGCGCGCGCACACACACACACACACACACACACTGTTCACTTCATACCCACCACTATCCTACAACACACTGAGAGTTATCGCGCGCGGCACGGGCTAGCGAGCGAGCAGATATGACGGCTATGAAAGCCGTCACACATGCAGCTCACGTTCAGCCCATCAGGCGCTCGCGCCCTGCTTTTGCTTTCGCCCGCGGATTCACAGCAGCGAGCGCGCGCGCTGTGTCCGGCGAAAACAGCGGAGCGCCGCTGAGAGGCTGAGGCTGAAGCTGAAGGCGGAGGGAGGTCAGGTTACCTTTACCTCTGTACGGCGCCGTGTCTCGCTCGTGCTGACCGCGCTTGTTTATCCGCCGCTCGCGCGCTGAGCTGCTGCACGGCTGGACGATAGGAAAGGCTGAGAGGCGCTCTCTCTCTCTCTCTCTCTCTCTCTCTCTCTCTCTCTCTCTCTCTCTCTCTCTCTCTCTCTCTCACACACACTCACACGCATAGCGTCGGATCGGATTTGAAACTAAAGGGAGGGGTGAAGAGAGAGAGAGACAGAGAAAGAGTGAGAGAAAAAGAGTAGTTATATTTAGTTAGCAGCATATGTATGTTACACTCTGAGTAATATTTACAGATGCGCCATGTGTATATATATATATATATATATATATATATATATATATATATATATATATATATATATATATATAATAACCCTACTCTGTTACTCACCTACTTAAATATAAGCATGAACACCAGAATGTGTTCAATATTTGCACAATATTTGCAATACATTGAACACAACTGATACATTAACCTTAACTCTGCACCTAGTCTGCAGAACACTTGGGGAGTACACTAATAAACATTACTATAACTACTGAAGATTTAATATTACTCTACTTGGCCATTCCTCTGTAATTCAGAAATATTTGTAGCACATGCTGTCAGTCTATACCTATAACTTAAGAATATTTAGTAGATCACTTGTAAAACTACAGAATACCCTTTAACTTTGGAATATTTAGTAGTACCACTCTTGTAAAACTACCAAATACATAGTATTATTTGGGTGGTAGATCATTCTCAGCACTGCAGTAACACTGACGTGGTGGTGGATTGTTAGTGTGTGTTGTGCTGGTCTGAGTGGATCAGCTACAGTAGTGCTGCTGGAGTTTTAAAACACTGTGTCCACTCACTGTCCACGCTATTAGTCACTCCTACCTTGTCAGTCCACCGTGTAGATGTGAAATCAGAGACGATAGCTCATCTGCTGCTGCACAGTTTGTAATGGTAACCCTCTAGTCCTTCATCAGTGGTCACAGGACGCTGCACACAGGACACTGTTGGTTAGATATTTTTGGTTGGTGGACTGTTCTCAGTCCAACAGTGACACTGAGATGTTTAAAAACTCCAGAAGCACTGCTGTGTCTGATCCACTCAGACCAGCGCAACACACATTAACACACCACCACCACGTCAGTGTTACTGCAGTGCTGAGAATGATCCACCACCCAAAAAGTACCTGCTCTGTGAGAGTCTTAGGGGGTCCTGACCACTGAAGAACAGGGTAAAAGGAGGTTAAGAAAGTATGCAGAGAAACAGATGGACTACAGTCTGTAACTGTAGAACTACAAAGTTCACCTATATAGTAAGTGGAGCTGATAAAATGGACAATGAGTGAAGAAACAAGGAGGTGGTCATAATGTTATACCTGTTTGATTGTGAGACTCTCACAGGAAACATTTTTGATGAGCCATGTAAACATGGATCACTTCTTTTTCCTTCTGAATGACAACAACAAAGGCCAGAACTAAACAGTCCAACTGTACCAACTGCTCCTACTTTGAGTAAGTTTCTCAAAGGTAAGACATACGTTTTCATGCCTGCCATGGCAGTATTAGGTATTTATGTTTGTCATGTTGGTTTTCCTCATATTTGTACATCTCAGCTGTCTGACTGATTGGAACACACTTATGTTGTGTTCATTGTGCAGAAGTTATGCCTGTGGTGTGCAGACACAGGCGTTATACTAAACGGTGCTATTAGTTAGTGAAGTCTTGGATGTGTTTATGTGCATTCAGCTTTCTGTTCGTTCGCTATCATTTTGTCACTATAGGGTGGAAGTGTTGAAACAGGTAGGATGACAACTGCCCTGCTAGTAGCAATGGGTGACAGACTGATGTTATGACACGTTTGGAAAATGTACCTACCAAGTCGGCCTACCCACCTCTTAACAGGCCTACCCAAGAGTTTCTGCCTTTGGCACTGGTGTGAGCACTGTGAGCATCAATAAAATGCAGAACATTTAGCTGTGAAAAGCAAAAATACATGCAGACTAGTTGATGAAACATGGGTGCCAGCAAAACTCGCATGTGCTAGAATACTGGAAACTTTATATTTTGTAGTACATTAGCCCTAAATCTATAACTACAGAACATTTTGTAGCATGTTAGCACTAACTCTATAATTACAGAACATTTTGTAGCATGTTAGCACTAACTATATAACTATAGAATATTTTGTAGCATGTTAGCACTAACTCTATAACTACAGAACATTTTGTAGCATGTTAGCACTAACTCTATAACTACAGAACATTTTGTAGCATGTTAGCACTAACTCTATAACTACAGAACATTTTGTAGCATGTTAGCACTAACTCTATAACTACAGAACATTTTGTGGCATGTTAGCACTAACTCTATAACTATAGAATATTTTGTAGCATGTTACCACTAACTCTATAACTATAGAATATTTTGTAGCATGTTAGCACTAACTCTATAACTATAGAATCTTTTGTAGCATGTTAGCACTAACTCTATAACTACAGAATATTTTGTAGCATGTTAGCACTAACTCTATAACTATAGAATATTTTGTAGCATGTTAGCACTAACTCTATAACTGCAGAATATTTTGTACCATGTTAGCACTAACTCTATAACTATAGAATATTTTGTAGCATGTTACCACTAACTCTATAACTATGGAATCTTTTGTAGCATGTTAACACTAACTCTATAACTATAGAATCTTTTGTAGCATGTTAGCACTAACTCTATAACTATATAATATTTTTTATAGCATGTTAGCACTAACTCTATAACTATAGAATATTTTGTAGCATGTTAGCACTAACTCTATAACTACAGAACATTTTGTAGCATGTTAGCACTAACTCTATAACTATAGAATATTTTGTAGCATGTTAGCACTAACTCTATAACTATAGAATCTTTTGTAGCATGTTAGCACTAACTCTATAACTACAGAATATTTTGTAGCATGTTAGCACTAACTCTATAACTATAGAATATTTTGTAGCATGTTAGCACTAACTCTATAACTATAGAATATTTTTTATAGCATGTTAGCACTAACTCTATAACTATAGAATATTTTGTAGCATGTTAGCACTAACTCTATAACTATAGAATCTTTTGTAGCATGTTAGCACTAACTCTATAACTATAGAATATTTTGTAGCATGTTAGCACTAACTCTATAACTATAGAATATTTTGTAGCATGTTAGCACTAACTCTATAACTATAGAATCTTTTGTAGCATGTTAGCACTAACTCTATAACTACAGAATATTTTGTAGCATGTTAGCACTAACTCTATAACTATAGAATATTTTGTAGCATGTTAGCACTAACTCTATAACTACAGAACATTTTGTAGCATGTTAGCACTAACTCTATAACTATAGAATATTTTGTAGCATGTTAGCACTAACTCTATAACTATAGAATCTTTTGTAGCATGTTAGCACTAACTCTATAACTATAGAATATTTTGTAGCATGTTACCACTAACTCTATAACTATAGAATATTTTGTAGCATGTTAGCACTAACTCTATAACTATAGAATCTTTTGTAGCATGTTAGCACTAACTCTATAACTACAGAATATTTTGTAGCATGTTAGCACTAACTCTATAACTATAGAATATTTTGTAGCATGTTAGCACTAACTCTATAACTGCAGAATATTTTGTACCATGTTAGCACTAACTCTATAACTATAGAATATTTTGTAGCATGTTACCACTAACTCTATAACTATGGAATCTTTTGTAGCATGTTAACACTAACTCTATAACTATAGAATCTTTTGTAGCATGTTAGCACTAACTCTATAACTATATAATATTTTTTATAGCATGTTAGCACTAACTCTATAACTATAGAATATTTTGTAGCATGTTAGCACTAACTCTATAACTACAGAACATTTTGTAGCATGTTAGCACTAACTCTATAACTATAGAATATTTTGTAGCATGTTAGCACTAACTCTATAACTATAGAATCTTTTGTAGCATGTTAGCACTAACTCTATAACTACAGAATATTTTGTAGCATGTTAGCACTAACTCTATAACTATAGAATATTTTGTAGCATGTTAGCACTAACTCTATAACTGCAGAATATTTTGTACCATGTTAGCACTAACTCTATAACTATAGAATATTTTGTAGCATGTTACCACTAACTCTATAACTATGGAATCTTTTGTAGCATGTTAACACTAACTCTATAACTATAGAATCTTTTGTAGCATGTTAGCACTAACTCTATAACTATATAATATTTTTTATAGCATGTTAGCACTAACTCTATAACTATAGAATATTTTGTAGCATGTTAGCACTAACTCTATAACTACAGAACATTTTGTAGCATGTTAGCACTAACTCTATAACTATAGAATATTTTGTAGCATGTTAGCACTAACTCTATAACTATAGAATCTTTTGTAGCATGTTAGCACTAACTCTATAACTACAGAATATTTTGTAGCATGTTAGCACTAACTCTATAACTATAGAATATTTTGTAGCATGTTAGCACTAACTCTATAACTATAGAATATTTTGTAGCATGTTAGCACTAACTCTATAACTATAGAATATTTTGTGGCATGTTAGCACTAACTCTATAACTACAGAATATTTTGTAGCATGTTAGCACTAACTCTATAACTGCAGAATATTTTGTAGCATTTTCGCACTAACTCTATAACTATAGAATATTTTGTGGCATGTTAGCACTAACTCTATAACTACAGAATATTTTGTAGCATGTTAGCACTAACTCTATAACTGCAGAATATTTTGTAGCATGTTAGCACTAACTATATAACTATAGAATATTTTGTAGCATGTTAGCACTAACTATATAACTATAGAATATTTTGTAGCATGTTAGCACTAACTCTATAACTGCAGAATATTTTGTAGCATGTTAGCACTAACTATATAACTACAGAATATTTTGTAGCATGTTAGCACTAACTATATAACTATAGAATATTTTGTAGCATGTTAGCACTAACTCTATAACTGCAGAATATTTTGTAGCATGTTAGCACTAACTCTATAACTATAGAATATTTTGTGGCATGTTAGCACTAACTCTATAACTATAGAATATTTTGTAGCATGTTACCACTAACTCTATAACTATAGAATATTTTGTGGCATGTTAGCACTAACTCTATAACTATAGAATATTTTGTAGCATGTTACCACTAACTCTATAACTATAGAATATTTTGTGGCATGTTACCACTAACTCTATAACTATAGAATATTTTGTAGCATTTTCGTATCTAACTCTATAACTATAGAATATTTTGTAGCATGTTAGCACTAACTCTATAACTATAGAATATTTTGTAGCATGTTAGCACTAACTCTATAACTGCAGAATATTTTGTACCATGTTAGCACTAACTCTATAACTATAGAATATTTTGTAGCATGTTACCACTAACTCTATAACTATGGAATCTTTTGTAGCATGTTAACACTAACTCTATAACTATAGAATCTTTTGTAGCATGTTAGCACTAACTCTATAACTATAGAATATTTTGTAGCATGTTAGCACTAACTCTATAACTATAGAATATTTTGTAGCATGTTAGCACTAACTCTATAACTATAGAATCTTTTGTAGCATGTTAGCACTAACTCTATAACTCCAGAATATTTTGTAGCATGTTAGCACTAACTATAACTATAGAATATTTTGTAGCATGTTAGCACTAACTCTATAACTGCAGAATATTTGTAGCATGTTAGCACTAACTCTATAACTACAGAATATTTTGTAGCATGTTAGCACTAACTCTATAACTGCAGAATATTTTGTAGCATGTTAGCACTAACTCTATAACTACAGAATATTTTGTGGCATGTTAGCACTAACTATAACTATAGAATATTTTGTAGCATGTTAGCACTAACTCTATAACTGCAGAATATTTGTAGCATGTTAGCACTAACTCTATAACTACAGAATATTTTGTAGCATGTTAGCACTAACTCTATAACTATAGAATATTTTGTAGCATGTTAGCACTAACTCTATAACTATAGAATATTTTGTAGCATGTTAGCACTAACTCTATAACTATAGAATATTTTGTGGCATGTTAGCACTAACTCTATAACTACAGAATATTTTGTAGCATGTTAGCACTAACTCTATAACTGCAGAATATTTTGTAGCATTTTCGCACTAACTCTATAACTATAGAATATTTTGTGGCATGTTAGCACTAACTCTATAACTACAGAATATTTTGTAGCATGTTAGCACTAACTATATAACTACAGAATATTTTGTAGCATGTTAGCACTAACTATATAACTATAGAATATTTTGTAGCATGTTAGCACTAACTCTATAACTATAGAATATTTTGTAGCATGTTAGCACTAACTCTATAACTGCAGAATATTTTGTAGCATGTTAGCACTAACTCTATAACTATAGAATATTTTGTGGCATGTTACCACTAACTCTATAACTATAGAATATTTTGTAGCATGTTAGCACTAACTCTATAACTATAGTATATTTTGTAGCATGTTAGCACTAACTATATAACTATAGAATATTTTGTAGCATGTTAGCACTAACTCTATAACTATAGAATATTTTGTAGCATGTTAGCACTAACTCTATAACTATAGAATAATTTCTAGCATGTTAGCAATAATTCTACAACTGCAGAATATTTTACAGCATGTTCGCAATAATTCTGAGACACCAGAATACTTCATAGTATGTTAGCCCTGCATCTAAGACCCCAGAATATTTTGCAGTCCATTAGCTCTGAATCTAAAGAATATTTCCTGGTACACTAAATACCATAAAATCATAACTCCATATATAAGACTACAATGTTTTTATGCATATTATGTATATTTTCAGCTGAAAAGTACAACTTAACAGTTATTATGCGAAATATGTACATTACAATTCTAAACAGAAACTCATCCAGTGGATACATGTTCTGGTTGTTTGTGTTGTGTAGGTAATACTGGGGTTATTTCACACTACAACATGTCTCTTTAACTTTGAAATGTTATGTATAATTTGTATTTTATGTTATTTTATATAGTATATACTATACTATTGATACTATATCTCATAGTTCTATAGCCCCAAAACAGTTTGCACTACCTAAGTACTATATAACTATTATACTCCAAAACATATTATGGTACACAGCAGTATTTAGCTTTAACTCTATACAATCAGCACATTTTGTGGAAAACTAAATTAGGAAGAAGTAATGATATTTTGCAGTGTA
Organism: Pygocentrus nattereri; assembly: GCF_015220715.1. Lineage (NCBI taxonomy): Eukaryota > Metazoa > Chordata > Actinopteri > Characiformes > Serrasalmidae > Pygocentrus > Pygocentrus nattereri. The sequence goes on along the minus strand of NC_051212.1, from coordinate 20,601,660 downwards.
TGCTTCTGAAATGCAGTGATGCTAGACAGCAGATGTTTTTTGCTGAGACGTAGCTTCCCTTAATCTTTTAAAGGGTACAGGAGAATCCAAGCTGACCTGAGATGAGTATAAAAGCCAGTTCTGAAAGGGGAAAGGGTTCAGAAAAGAGACATGTTGCTACAAGTTCTTTTTCCTGATCTGTGCAGGGTTGTACCTCACAGATCTGAGTCCAGATTGTCCCTGAGATTCCAAGTGTTGAGCTCTAAGTGGAAAACACAACAGACTATAACATAACATTTTACAAGGTTCTAGAACGGTGGTTCCCAACCTGATTTTCTTGGTTTGTTTCTTTGTTTGTTCACAAAGTTTTTTTTTTTTTACAAATTTTGTTTACAAACTTTTGAATATTTAGTGTATTTTCTAATTTCTGTGAGGATCACTACACAGTGATTCTCAACCCTGTCCTCAAGGCCCCCCAGATGGCCCATATTTTTTCCTTCATACCTATATGTTGCGAGTTGGGTTGGAGCAAAAATGTGCACCATCTGGTGGGCTTTGAGGATCGGGTTGGGAACCACTACTCTAGAACATTTTGTTTATTTGTGAAGTGACCCACACTGCTTGGTAAATACACTAAATATCCAAAGGTTAGTAAACAAAGTTTCTCATCTAGCATTTCTTCTGAAACCAAGGCTATTAATAGGCGGTTTGTTCTCTCCTTCCTGTAGTAATATCCTCTGCTCTTCTGGGAAGACTTTATGTTGGAACACTGCTGTGTGGATTTGAATGCATTCAGCCATAAGAGCATTGGTGGGGTGAGGTATTGATGTGGGATGATTAGTTCTGGATCACAAATGCCACTCTCATGCTAAAGGCATTAGATGGAGCTCCATCACTCTAGACAATGCTGTTCCCCAGCTCCGCATCCCAAATGCTGGAGGCTTAATACTCCTCTAGAGTTTGACACTGGGATTGGTGATCTTAGGGCCACATGCCCCTGCTCCAGAGCATCCAATTCTGTTGCAAATTGTAAACAGAACACAAACAAGAGCAAATCCAAACCCATAGAAATTTCCCCCAGTTCATTTCAGTGGTTAGAAGGGCACTGTTGTATGCGTCCCCTTAACTGCTTCTCTCCCTTTGGGTTTACTGAGCAAAATCAGCAGCACTGAATGACCTCCCATTGAGTTAAACGGAAGCAGTTTAACTCAGTGGAATTAAATTGAACCTGGTGGGAGTTCATTTAGCCCTGGTGACTTCACCTGCTCTTCATGAGGCCTTTTCATTTTAAACAAGAGGACTGGTGCAGTGTTCTTACCAGTGTCTCTTCCTCATTCTGTTGTCTTCTCTTCTCTCCTCCCTCCTTCCTCCGACGCACTAGTTGCGGATGGCTGGAGGCATCTCACGCTTTTTTTACACCCACCAGATGCTATGAAAAGCACAAGTCGATCCAGGCTGCCCTTTATGCTGACCTGGGACCATTTTTGCCAGTTGTGACAGTATTAGAACTGCTTTGGGCAGATGAAACTGCTTCTGGATCAGTGCTGAAGTGCCCAGTCTTACTGCACTATGGTAAAACACCCAACTGCTGGAATGGAAGAAGAATGCAGTGCATGCCGACGCCTGTAGGTCCTCACTCTCACTCTCTCTCTCTCTCTCTCTCTCTCTCTCTCTCTCTCTCTCTCTCTCCTTAAATGACTTTCTCATTTCAGATTGCTTTTAAAGCTCATTTCAAATTAAATGAATGAGGGGAGTTCTGAGCCTACTTTGCTGGTTGCTGAAGCTCATCTTTGGTACATTAATGGCTGCCTGGTATTCATCCTCATAATACCTTCAATGGGCTTTTACCACTCAAATGCTCTTTCACAATATCCACACTGCGACGGTAAAGCGGCCATTATTCTGTGCCATTAGAAGACAGCAAAATTGCAACAAATTGCACTCTGCTTTCATGGTCAAAATGCCTCATTAGAAGGCGATGGCCTGCACATGTGGCCTGAGCAGATGCTTTTATTTAGAGCTGAAATATTGACCGCTAAACCAATATAAAGTTATTTAACACACATTGTCTTTAGGCTCTTCTCTTTTTCACAAAATATAAGCGACATTTTTAAAACCTCCCTAATGGACAGTAACCAAGCACCCTCACTTCCTCAAAATGCCCATGCATCCCTATCAGCATGCGGATGTTTTGCCCTCACTGACAGCTAAATACATGCTCACCCACGTACACAAACACGACCTCATTAAGAGTAGCCAAGTAATGAACGAGAATTCATAGAAAAATTAGAGACTGGTGACCTGCCTGGTCTATTTTTTTCAGCACATGAGTCATATTTCTCAGTTGTATAACATTTCCCACCTGTGGCTGGTGAAAAGCCCCACGCATTTCCAGCAGCCTCCACATAGAGTGGCAGTGTGTGCGGGTTATGGCTCTCTGCTGCCCCCCAGCGCCACTGCCGCACACTGCACCACTCCACTTGCGCCACTTACGAAAGGATTACAAGGCAGCTTCGCTTCGTTTTTCACCGTCCTCATGTTCCACGCAGCTGCAGCGCTGAAGAATCAGAATAAACCCTGACACCGATTAATTAGCACCAGCTCATTTACGTCTCAGATGAAAAGGTCACAGAAGAAGGCCAACACCTTCAAGACCGAATTACAACAAACAAACAAACAAATATGATACATTTACAGTTTTTTTTTCAGTATCTCGGATATTGCACGTGCATGTTTATGTAAGCCTAATTTGCTGAGAGATAATTTCTCGTCCTAAACATTTTCGCAGTTGCTTGCTTGTTATTCCGGACCAATTAGCCGCATGAACACGCCGCGCGCAAACACAATGCACAATCAGATGGTTTGAGAAACAGAGCGACGGTGCCGAGATGCTGGTTACCATGAGAACATGAAGAGAGGAGCCTCGCGCTGCTTGGGTGACTCATTTAGAACCTTTGGGAGATTTTTTGGAAAACACCAGGGAGGCGCGAGGATCACGTACATATGAATAGAGCACGATTCCCATTCTAAACTCATAATCCACACCAACAGTCGCGCCCACCAGCACCAACACTCCCACTCTCAGCCTGACAGAGCAGCAGCAGCGCTGACTGCGGAGCCACTGATTTCAGACTCATGATCAGCTCAGGACTGCGCACAGATACAGCCTTGCTGGCTGATTCGATCCGCTACCGATTCAACTGCATCGATTTTGGAACGTTAGATTCCATTATTACATATAGATTAGACTAGTATACAAGCACTTTCTTGGAAGGAGGGAATACTGACTCATTTACACAAGTAGGCGAAGGCGGTGTCAGGAGTCTTGCCCAAGGACTCTTATTGGTATAGTGTAAGATGCTTACCCAGGTGGGGATTAAACCCCAGTCTACAGTGTAGAAGGCAGAGGTGTTAACCACTACACTAACCAACCACAGGAGGCAGTACAATTGGGTTATTTTCAAACATCAGTTCATTAATTGGTTGATTCATTTTTAGAGCTTGGTTTTGGTTTTACTGTGTACTTTCCACTGTTGTGTAAATCAATCAAAGAATTGTTTTACTGTATACTGTCCGCTGCACGAATTACCAACAAGAACTACTCGAATAACTAACTTAATGAACTGGTCAGTCGATTGTTTTTTTAGAGCTTGGTATTGTTTTTACTGTCTACTTTCCACTGTTGTTTAACAATCAATCAATCAATCAATCAATCAATCAATCAATCAATCAATCGACTCATTTTAAGAGCGTAGCATTGTTATTACTGCCTATTATCCACTACATTATGAATAATTCAGTTAATTAATTAGTTAATCGATTCTTTGTTTTTTCTGTCTAGTTTCCACTGCCGTATAAATCAATCAATCAGTCAATTATTTAATGAATTAATAGATTGATTTCAAGAACGTAGTATCGCTTTTGCTGTCTGTTCTCCACTGTTGTATTAACACATCACTTAAATAACAAATTAGCTGATGAATTGATTAAGTTTAAGAGCTTTGTATTGTTTTTACTGTCTATTTTCCACTACCATGCAAATAACAGAAACATATATACTCATTATGAAACTCATATTTCTCATCAGTTTTATCAAAATCATCTACCTCATAGATAAGCTTATAGGTGTACAGTTACTGACTGTAGCCCATCTGTTGATGTACAGTATATCAGCTCACGTCTACCCCTTCCATTAATGTAAAAGGACCACCACAGGACCACCATTGTGACCAGATATTACCTGAGTGGTGGACCATTTACAAGCACAGCACACTCTTAAACATAAAGGTGCCAGAAATCAATCTTTGTAAAGCCATAGAAGAACCATTTTGGCTCCCTGATGAAAGCTTTCCATGGACTGTTCTTTAGAGATGAAATGTTTGAGTGTGAACCTTTTAATAGAATACATGACACAGGTATTCCATGAAGAAACATTAAATTGGTAAAGGACCTTTACATTATGTACATGGTGGCCATGTTGCCAGGAGCTGACCACTGATGACTGACGAAGGGTCAGAGCAGCAATCAACAGAGCAGCAACCGACTGTGCAGCAACTGTCTAACCTTACATCTGCAAGGGGGATTAACAAGGTAGGTATGTCTAACAGAATGGACAGTGAAGGGACACACTGTTTAAAAACTCCAGCAGCACTGCTGATCCACTCATACTAATGTCCCACTACCATGTTTGACAAAGCACTTCTTGTAAGTCGCTCTGGATAAGAGCGTCTGCTAAATGCTGTAAATGTAAATGTAAATGTAATGTTAGTGTCACTGCAGTGCTGAGAATGACCAAATAACAGCGGTGGTCCTATGGTGGCCCCTGTGCAGTTATGCAGCAATGGATCCCATCACATGTATCTATTGCTAGGGATTCTTTCACAACTGCAGCTGAACCAAAATATTGTGAGCTCATAATTCCACACCTTTAATAAAGAGCATATGCTTATCCTCAGATAGCTTCATATGTTGCCATACGGAGCTACAGAAGATCACACATTCTCCTTTAATCCAGGATAATACAGATGTATCCGTAATGAAAAGACCTCTCTCTCTCTCTCCCTCCCTCTCTCTCTTTCTCTCTCTTTCTCTGTCTCTCTCTCTCTCCCTCCCTCTCTCTCTCTCTCTAAACACTAAGAAGGTGAAAGCCAGTGATTTGGGCAGGATTATCATTTGAACAGCAGACCAAAGAGGAAATCTGTGCGCTGGAGTGCACAGCAGAGGAAAACAAAAACACGGCCTAGAAATGAATGAATCCTAAGCGGAACTCCTCTGGAATCAGTGAGCCAGTGAACAATCATATGCTTGTGTTTTCGATGGACAGTGGGAAAAATACACTTTACAGAATTCACCACATTTACCAGAAACCCTTGTTTTGCCTTGTAGAAAGCCTGGTTGTGCTGTAGATGAAAGGGTTGGCATAAAGCAGCCGGCCACTGTGGGACTGTAATGAAAGCTTTTAGCATAGAGCGGCTGCTTCTGTGAATGGAAGGGTGTCTTTCATGGTTGCACTGTACTGCAGATTTAAAACAAACACAGGCATGTGTACGGCTTCTCTCATTATTCTGGATAGCAACAATAAAAACAACAATAACAACAGACACAACAAGAAGCACTACAAGGGCTCTCGGCTGGTTTTAGGAAAAGAAACAAAACAGGAAACCAAACAGTTCTTTTGCTGAAACAAAAATGAACCCAAAACCTTAAATCATCCTTAAAGCGTGAAACATTGCTCTATCTGTTGTTAACATGCCAACTCACCTCTACAGTGGTGCTGCAGAAGTCTCTAGAGTGAAATATTCTACTTTGAACACTACAGAAACCCTTCAGATGATGTATCTTGAAGGTGGGAGGAACTTTTGAAAGACTGCAAATGCTTCAAGCGGTTACTGCTAAAAATCCAAATATCACATTTGTGTTTATTAGCCTCTACATCAGTGGCTACGTAAGTGGTCAGGATTTCTTCATGACATCATGCATGCCGGGAGTTGTAGTGAGGGAGCATTGATGGACAAAATGGATACTTAAGCAGTAGAACACTCAAGTAGATCATCACAGCCATGATGTTATTTGAGATAACACACAACCTCGAGTGTCCATCCATCCATCCATCCATCCATTTTCTAAGCCGCTTCTCCCTCAGGGTCGCGGTGGGGTGCTGGAGCCTATCCCAGTGGTCATCGGGCGGAAGGCAGGATACACTCTGGACAGGTCGCCAGTCCATCGCAACCTTGAGTGTTCTATTGCTTATGTATCCATTTTGTTTTTTAATAGTTTGGGAATTGAATGTAATCTTATCTTCAGAGTCTGGCCAAATCAGCTGTCGGTCTAATGTGATCTTAAAACTATGCATTTTCTGTTTGTGGCAAAGTAATAAGTACAAACATTCAAATGGCTTGAGCGCCGCTTAGCAACAGCGTCTCAGCGGAGTGATATGGTGTTTGTGAAAAAAACGTGATGTTTTGGTGAAATATCAGCACAGTTAGAGTGCTTCTCAACCAGCTTGTGCAGTCCAAACTAACTGTTGTATAAAAAAATCATAAATTCTGATGAGGCTGAGAGATACAGTACTGCAGAATACAAAACATGGCAAATAATGCTAAATTCTACACTCTTAAAAATGTTTTTTCAAGGGTTCTTTAGTAAAGAAAATGGTTCTTTATAAAAACATGAACATTCAAAGAATCCTTTGCATGCCATCAGGTTGTGCTGTACATGATTCTGTATAGAACATTTTCAAAAATGGTTCAACTATGGTTAAAAGATTATTCTATTGTTGCAAGTTTGACATAACAACGATGTCCACAGTACATTCTCCATCAACCTATAGAACCCTTTCACAATGTAAAGAACCCTTTAGGCATGCAAAGGACTCTTTGTGTGTTCATGTTTCTATATAGAACAATTTTCTTTACTAAAGAACCCATTAAGAACCATCTTTAGTACAGTTTTTGATCAGAAGGCCTCTTTAACTGTTCTGGAAGAGATTTTTTCAATTTAAATCCCTATTAGTTAATAACATTATTTTATTGATCCTAAAAGTAAGAAGATTTTGAATTTGCTCATTAATATTATTTAGTTTTCCAAACTTGCTATTAATAAATTGTGGCCATGCTGCTGTAAGAGGACTCGTGTCATCTGAAGACATCTGAAGGTCATCTGAAAGTAGAAGCAGTGTGGCAGAACCCGGCTGGAGGATGGCAAAAGAGGCGGCAGCAAGGATGTCTGGACAATGGCTGGCACCAATGCCCAGACTGCGGCCGGCTGCAAGGACCTGCCAGCAGGTGGCCTTGTGCCATTGACCACGACGCCCCAGAGACTCTGCTCGAACTCTGTGGGGTCACCAGGGTGGCTGATCTTGGCTGAAGGCAGGGCTATGTGCACTGGCTGCATGGCAGTAATGGCACAGGAGGCATGGCCATGCAAAGAGGCAGTGTGAAGAGGCTCTTGGGAAGTGACACGCTCACAGTAGGGGAGACCATTATTATAGATAAGTTGTTGTTAACATGTGCAGCAGTGTTGGTTGTGCTATTCTGTGTTTGGCTGTGGGGTGTTTTGTGTTCAGTTTTTGCCTACCATAGAGTGATATGGCTAGAAGTGGCCTGCCTGTTTTCCCAACTGCTTGGTTAGCACAGACCAGTGGTTCTCCCTTGCTGTCTACTCTATAAAAGAGCATTCACCTTTAAAGCACAAGGTTTCCCACATCTTCTTTCTTTCTTTCTTTCTTTCTTTCTTTCTTTCTTTCTTTCTTTCTTTCTTTCTTTCTTTCTTTCTCTCCGTCCCCCTTTGCCCCCATCAGCACTGGCCTTTGCTGACCCCTCTCTTCTTTCTCCATAGCCATTGTCCATGTCCCGCCGCTTCACTCCTTCCACAAATATACCAGGTTTATTTTTACTCAGCTGTCGCTCGCGGGTAGCTAATGTGAGATGACATGCTGCTGTCAGTTGGAGGAGCTCGGGGTTAAAGCAGCAGGGAAGTGTCCCTACCCTTAGCTCGAGCCGATAAAAACCCCCCTGGCTTTCTCTTTCATCACAGTGAAGCCCCTGCTGTGGCCCACCACGACGAAGCACAACACCCACTCTGCTCGGCCCAGAGCAACATCCAGCAAGAGAAGAGGGAGAAAGAGTGAAGTTGACGATGCTGTACACTAGGGGTATAAAAATGCCTCCGTTTATGATGGTGTATTGATCTGACAGTCGCAGCTGAATTGCATCCATATTGGAACAATAGACGGACCACCCCAGTGTCCAGCAGAAAATGCAAGCAACTTCTAAGACTGAACTTTTGAGGTGTGGAAAAATATCCACACAGATTTGTGAATTGCATTCACAGAAGTACAGAAAAATTCACAGAAGTACAGTTTCTAGTTTATGATTCAGAATTATTTTTAAAACAACACTGAATGCAGAAAAGTGCTATTTAAACAATAGTACAAAGGGGAAAAAGAGATCATACTTTACTGAATACACTTTGAAATTAAATAAAATGGATTATAAGTGATACAATTGAATGAGTACCTTCAGAGTGTTGCATCCCACTGCATGGATGCATATTTACTGTCCTAAAATCAGAGCCTACTGGCTAATCTGAGATAGAGCTGATATGGGTACAGTCTCTATAAACCGATGGTACAAACTTCCCTCAGGGTAGACATTTAAGCCCCCCCTCTATCTGTCTCACACACATACACACACACACACACACACACACACACACACACACACACAAAGCAGACACTTGCATGAGGTCAAAGTGATAAGCACAGTCCTTGGTGCCAGAAGACTTTCATAACATGAAAAATGAATCCCTCCTACTCTCTCTCGTGCTTCCCCCGCCCTCCCTCCTTTTCTGGGGAAGACATTCAGTGTGTATTTCTCTAATGGCCACTTCATCTATACTAACACACAAAAATTTTTTAAAGCAATGGTTTGAAGATTCTAAAACAAAAAAAAATACAGAAAGGAGCATCATGAAAGAGAGATAGACAGGGAAAGAGTGACAGAGTGAGAGAGGAAGACAGAGAGAGAGAGACAAAAACAGAGAGAGAGAAAAAGATACTGAGAAGGAGAAATCGAGAAGGACAGAGTGAAGGAGATAAAATAATAAGGAGAGGCAGAAAGAAAATAGAGCGGTTAAGGAGGAGAAAGGGAGAGAGAGACACAGGGAGAGAGAGACACAGAAAGAGAGAGAGAGAGAGAGAGAGAGTGTGTGTGTGTTTGTCTGTGTGTGTGTATGTGTAGGAGGTGGTCAGTCTGAGACTGAGCTCATGTCTAGCAAACTGTCAGAGGGAGCAGTGCTCTGACGAGGATGGATTATGTCACCGTGTCGCTGACAGCGTGTGTGTGTGTTAGACAGAGCCAGCTTCATACCTTCACATCTCTGAATTCATGCTACAGTGCACAGATGTGAAAAAATCCTCACGCCCTATCTGTGTGTATATGACATTTCACAAACTTCACCAGAACACACTCTAATCAATAACATCCTCTCAGTCCCTGAATCACTGCTGACTGCAATCCAGCATCATTACACAGTCGATATACAGCCTCCTGCATCAGCTACACATACAGAGACCCCAAACCAGCTATGTTATATCAATGACACTATTGATGATGAGCTAACAGTGATGACCAGGAGGGCTTAGCAGACTACCCATATATCAGCCAGCCATCAGTTCTGACAGTCTTAAGATCTTTGGAATCACCAGCTCCAAAAGGCCGTGTTTGAGTCTTACGTGACTCTTACTTCACTGGCATCCTGTGGCTGACTAAAAGGCAAAAGCCAAAACCTGATCTGCACCTAGAGCCTATCTAGCTTCAAGCATAAGTCAGTTTGACCTACCATCCAGTAAGATGCATGGTAGACAAGCATAAAGACTCTTCCCTATTCTGGCACCCAGGTAGAACTTTCATTGGCTCTCTGAACAGCTACTCACTCTACACACCAACTGAATAGCCATCTGTCTGAAATGTGAACACTAATCTTGCACTTCAGAAATGTCTTCACCCTGTGTTATGTACAACCCTAATTCCAATGAAGTTGAGACGTTGTGTAAAACATAAATAAAAACAGAATACGATGATTTGCAAATCCTTTTCAACCTATATTCAATTGAATACACTACAAAGACAAGATATTTAATGTTCAAACAGATAAACTTTATTGTTTTTTGCAAATATTCACTCAGTTTGAATTTGATGTGTGCAACACGTTCCAAAGAAGTTGGGACAGGGACATGTTTACCACTGTGTTACATCACCTTTCCTTTTAACAACACTCAATAAGCATTTGGGAACTGAGGACACTAATTGTTGAAACTTTGTTGGTGGAATTCTTTCCCATTCTTGCTTGATGTACAACTTCAGTTGCTCAACAGTCCGGGGTCTCCGTTGTCGTATTTTCGCTTCATAATGCGCCACACATTTTCAAAGGGAGACAGGTCTGGACTGCAGGTCCAGTCTAGTACCCTCACTCTTTTACTATGAAGCCATGCTGTTGTAACACGTGCAGAATGTGGCTTGGCATTGTCTTGCTGAAATAAGCAGGGACATCCCTGAAAAAGACGTTGCTTGGATGGCAGCATATGCTGCTCCAAAACCTGTATGTACCTTTCAGCATTAATGGTGCCTTTACAGATGTGCAAGTTACCCATGCCATGTTCATTAACACACCCTCACACCATCAGAGATGCTGGCTTTTGAACTTTGCGCTGATAACAATCTGGGCAGTCCTTTTCCTCTTTGGCCCGGAGGACACAACGTCCATGATTTCCAAAAGCAATCTGAAATGTGGACTCGTCAGACCACAGGACACTTTTCCACTTTACATCAGTCCATTTCAGGTGAGCTCAGGCCCAGAGAAGCCTGCGGCGTTTCTGGGTGTTGTTGATATATGGCTTTAGCTTTGCATGACAGAGTTTTAACTTGCACTTGTAGATGGAGCGACGAACTGTGTTCACTGACAGTGGTTTTCTGAAGTGTTCCTGAGCCCATGTGGTAATGTCCGTTACAGAATGATGTTGGTTTTTAATGCAGTGCCACCTGAGGGATCGAAGGTCACAGGCATTCAATGTTGGTTTTCTGCCTTGCCGCTTACTTGCAGAGATTTCTCCAGATTCTCAGAATCTTTTGATGATATTATGGACTGTAGATAATGATGATGATGATGATGATGATGATGAAATCCCTAAATTCCTTGGAATTGCACATTGAGAAACGTTGTTCTTAAACTGTTGGACTATTTGCTCATGCAATTGTTCACAAAGTGGTGAACCTCACCCCATCCTTGCTTGTGAACGACTAAGCTTTTCAGGGATGCTCCCTTTATACCCAATCATGACACTCACCTGTTACCAATTAACCTGTTCACCTGTGGAATGTTCCAAACAGGTTTTTTTGAGCATTCCTCAACTTTCCCAGTCTTTTGTTGCCCCTGTCCCAACTTCTTTGGAATGTGTTACAGACATCAAATTCAAAATGAGTGAATATTTGCAAAAAACAATAAAGTTTATCCTTTTGAACATTAAATATCTTGTCTTTGTAGTGTATTCAATTGAATATAGGTTGAAAAGGATTAGCAAATCATCGTATTCTGTTTTTATTTATGTTTTACACAACGTGCCAACTTCATTGGAATTGGGGTTGTATTTCAGTATCTACAGAACAGTGCAAAAGTTAGAGGCCACCCTTTATTTAATTTTTATTCAATGTGTCCTTTAATGCTTGAAAGTAGCAGTGTAAACATGCATCATGAACTGAGTCAACGTGTTGAGCAGCAACGCTTACCAGCACTTTTTAGGAACACCTGTACACCTACTAATGCAATTATATAATCAGCCAGTCATGTGGCAGCAGTGCAGTAAATAAAATAATGCAGATACAGGCCAGCAGCTTCAAGTAAAGTTCAATGTGTCCATTAAACACAATTTATGCATTTTTTAGGATATTTCAGAGAAGATTAGATATAAATTAATTCACTTGCATAAGGAAGGAAAAGTACTTTCATCTTTGAGAGAGAGGAGAAAATCAAGCTCCACTCTTATTTCAGATCTGAAAAAATCAACAGGTTTTTCTATCCATCCTCCCACTGTGAGAAGACCGCTCAACATTATGGGTATGAAAGGATGTGTAGCTGTCAAGAAGCCATTACTGAGAAATGGAAACAGACAAAAAATTTTAAACTTAATTATTCAAAATAATGGACTGGCGACCCGAGTGTCCAGAACTCAAAATCACTGAATGTCTTTGGGATCACTTGGATCATTAGAAGCAGAAAATGGAACCATATTTCTAAGACTGAACTTTTGATCCCTGCTGAACACTTCAAAAAACTTCAAAATCTACTGAAATAAACAAAAAAATACAATGTTTTTATTGTCTATCTTTCACTTCTCTGTAAATAGTTTCTCCTATCAAATGTGTGTAAAATCTCTTTGATTTTGCAATGCTGTACTGTTACTTCAATGAAATAATTGCTCAAGGAAAAATAAAAGTAGCAAACATAAATGTAGCCTACTCTAGTCTGAAGTCTAAATGCTTGATAGGACACGTGTAAAAATGCATCATGAACTGTACAACATGTTGAGATGGATGGGCTACAACAGCAGAAGACTGTGTCAGGTTCCACTTCTGTCAAAACTGGACAGTTGAACACTGGAAAAACGTAGCCTGGTCGGAATCTCTATTTCTGCTGAGGCACACTGATAGTAGGATCAAAAATTGCCACCAACAACATAATTCCATGGACCCAGCCTTCCTTGTGTCAGCAGTCCAGGCTGGTGAAGGTGGAGTAATGGCATGGAGAATCTTTACTTGGCCTACTTCCAGCCTGTAAATACCAATCAGTCATTGCTTGAATGCCACAGCTTTTTTGAGTATAGTTGCTGACCATGTGCATCCCTTCATGGCCACAATTTACCATCTTCTAATGGCTACTTCCAGCATGTTCATGCACCATGCTACTAACACAGCTCAAACTGGTTCAGCTTTCTTCAGCTGCCTTCACAGTCATTGGATCTGACACCAATAGGACACCTTAGGGATGTGATAGAACTGGAGATTTGTTGTATGAAAATTGAAAAATCTGCAGGAACTACATGATGCAGTCATGTCAACATGGACCAGAATCTCAAATGAATGTTTCCAACATCTTGTCGAATCCATGCCAGGAAGAACTGAGGCCATTTTGAGAGTGAAGAGAGGCCCTATCACTATTGGTATAGGTTTTCTACTAAAATGCTTGGTAAGTGTATATCTGTTGTCAAATGTAACTCTTAGAAAGAGAAAGAGAACACCCTGCAGGACTACAAGCTGTAACAGAAGCTTCAGCTGAGCAGAAACCGAGAAGGCCTGACTGTGCTAATGAACAGACAATTCTTGATGTACGCCAGCCAGCACTGCCAGGCAACCAGTCAATATAAATGCATATTCTCAATCCCTCTAGACAAATATATCTGATGACACACACACACACACACACACACACACACACACACACACACACACACACACATACACACATACACACACACACACAGACACAGACACACAGTTACACACACATGGACACACTCATCTGCTGACGAGAGGCTTCCTCTGTTTGGATAGTGTCAGCAGGATTCTCCTGGCAGAAGTAAATTCAGTAATAGTTCGCTTGGCTCAGTGCAGGATTGCAGAATATTTATATATTCATCAATACAACAGTGCAAAGCAATCTGCTAGCCAAACTGACAGTCACTTGATTAGCAAAGACACATGATCACACACTAGACCCATCAAACAACAGCCATGGCTTTAACCAGTTTAAACAAGATAGTATTAAGATGTAGTAGCCAGAGGAGCCTAAATTAAATTTTCCACCAATAAAAGTACTGTTCACTAAAATAATGACTCGAGTAGAAGCAAAAGTAGCTTTAGTCAATGTAACTGAGTGACGTCTAAAATAAGATTCTAAAGCTTACAAGTTCACGTATAAAATGCATAATGAACTGGATTGATAGATAAATATAGAACAAACTATATGTCACTGTTTAAAACCAACCTGTCCAGGGTGTTTCCTACCTTCCGCCCATTGACTGCTTATATAGGCTCCAGCACCCCTCCGTGACCCTGAGGGAGAAATGTGTGTTTAAAAACATTCAGTGAAGTTTCACTCATTCACAGATTCTTTAGTGGATTAATCTGTGCTACACTGCGTTCATGACCAAAATATTACTACAGCTGAGAGCTGATCCCCTGGTTTAATGATGTTTTTATGATGTACTGTACTGTAATCATTACCCAAATGTGCTGGAGTAAAAAGCAGGATCGTTCTTTCTAGATGAAGTGGAGGAAATGAGTTAGACTCCTTCAGTATTGAAATAGATACACTTTGTTATCATCCAGCAGAGCCTTCCTTTACTTACTTAGTCCTATTGAGGCTGACGTCAGTGGGGCTAAAAGAATAAGTCCCATTAAGAGCCACATCAGCCTGAGAGAGGCAAATAAAATGCACAAAGTAAGCACTCTAATGTATAACCAAGCAGAAACATATCAGTGTAGTATAGTGTGATCTAGTGTCTATACAAGAAAATGTATCAGTTTCATGTTTGAATATCATTATAACAAAATGATCACATCTCAAAAAGGATGACCTCACAGAATGAGCAAAACATTTTCTGAAATTCTTTGCGTACGTCAGTCATTGATGTGTAAGCAAGGTCATTTAAAGTGGTTTAGCATTAATTGGTTCACTGTAGAGAAACTTACTGTTTTTTGTGGTGGTGGTGATAGGAACCGGGGGTCACAATGTCTACAACACAAATGTAGTCATTTTATTTACTATCTGCAATGACCAGTGAGCCTACACATGTCTTCTGAGTCTTTATATGTTAGGCTGATAATCTTAAAATAGTGGTAAATTTTAAATAATAAGCATGAGAATACCTTTCACAATGCCAGAATGGGTAATGAGGAGAGTTAGGAGAACCCCCCAGTGAGCTGGTTCTGTTTTGGGCCAGTTACTGTAAACTAATGAATAAACACGTGCATATAAGCACAAGAACACTCAATCAAACTATTAATGTTATTATCATATAAATGTTACATGTTGCAGGAGAAATACAGTTACAGTTTTACATGGGCTGGTTCGCTTCCTGTAACCCGTCTGAAAATAGTCCCGCTCTACCATGAATATCTTTTAAATAAGATATTTTCAGGGCCAAAACTAACCTCCCAACTATTGTAACAGGTGTTTGAAACCATTTTGTATAAGAACTTTCTGTGAGGCATCTTTTTGAGGCATTAAATGCTTCAGACATTTCTACCACCTCCACCTCTTCACCTCTCCACCTCTAAACAATTTCAGTTTGGCCAAGTTTCTGTAGAATGGTGCACTTCACAACAAAGCACTTTGAATGACTGAATGATAATGCTAAAATAGCGGTGGATCTAAAAATAAATCTTTGGGTACTCGTTTATATTACAGCCTTCTACAAGTAGCTCTCCACCATTAAGGGATCTCTAAAAATATGATCTGGGCAAGCACCTTACCTCAAAACTATGAACAATGTCTCAAGCATCAGATAGTATGCTTTACCTATTACCTATTAACTTTAATTTTTTTACATTTTGGTTCCTTTAACTACCACAGTGAACAATGCTGACTTGGTGACATTCTATAGAGCAGTGTGTTTTGATTCAGCTCACTCTTTGAATGGTTTAATTCTGCAGAGATTTTGGATAATTGCTCCATTTGTCTTTAATGTCCACACATTGTGAGGAGCAGCTGTTGTTTTTCTAACAGTATAAAAAGAAAAAAAGAAAAAAAAAAGATATGACAGTGATGATATGTTTAACTTAAACATATATCAGTTAAGCCTTTAGTGCAATTAGTAAGTATAAGCATATGCATACATAATATCATGAGAAGTTTGCTCATGCATGAGCAAACATTAGCTATGCATTCCTGCAACTGTAGGTTGAGTGTGTTACGTTGTGTAGGCAAGTTTGGAAGGAGCACATAGTGTACTAAGACTGGGTGGCTACAAAATCATAATGACATTAAATGAGCTGTAACTTTACACCTAACCAGTGGAGCTGTTAGGGTAGGTAGAGCTCATAAAGTAGATACTGAACAGAAGCACAAAGTAGATGTTTCTAACAGAGTGGGTGTTGTTTGAATAGTTGAATAGTTGCTGACATGCCCAGATCAGGACTCCAGCTCTACTGCCTCCTCTACTTTTACACCAACCATCACCATGTCCAACTTCACTACATCCATAAACCTTCTCTGAGGTCTACCTCTTCTCTTTCTACCCGGCAGCTCCATCTCCAACATTCTTTGACCAATATATCCACTATTCCTCCTCAACACATGTCCAAACCACCTCAGCCTAGCCTCTCTGGCTTTATCTCCAAACTGCTCCACCTTCACTGTCCCTCTGATCTGCTCATTTCTAATCTTGTCCATCCTTGTCACTCCCAACGAAAATCTCAGCATCTTCATCTCCACCACCTCCAGCTCAGCCTCCTGTCTTTTAGACAGAGCCACAGTCTCCAAACCATACATCATAGAAGGACGCACTACTGTCTTGTAAACCTTCCCTTTCACTCTTGCTGCTATATATGCCAAGATATTTGAAGTCATCCAACTTTACGACCTCTACTCCTTGCATCTTCACCTTTCCACCTGCCTCCCTTTCATTCACACACATGTATTCCGTCTTGTCTCTACTGACCTTCATTTCTCTCCTCTCCAGTGCAAACTTCCACCTCTCCAGATTCTCTTCCACCTGTTCTCTACTCTCACCACAAATTACAATGTCATCTGCAAACATCATGGTCCATGGAGCCTCCTGCCTGACCTCATCTGTCAACCTGTCCATCACCATTGCAAACAAGAAGGGGCTCAAAGCTGATCCCTGATGTAACCCTACCCTAACCACTGTCTCACTATCCTCATACATGTCCTGCACCACCCTAACATACTTTTCAGCTACACCTGACTTCCCCATACAGTACCACAGTTCCTCTCTTGGCACCCTATCATATGCCTTCTCTAGATCCACAAAGGCACAATGTAGCTCCTTCTGACCTTCTCTGTACTTCTCTACCAACACTCTCAACGCAAAAATTCCATCTGTGGTACTCTCTCTGGGCATGAAACCAAACTGCTGCTCACTGATCTGAACCTCTCGCCTTAGCCTTGCTTCAACAACTCTTTCCCATACCTTCATGGTGTGGCTCATCAACTTTATACCTCTGTAGTTACTGCAGCTCTGCACATCACCCTTGTTCTTAAAAATGGGGACCAGTACACTACTTCTCCCATCATCAGGCATCCTGTCACTCTCCAGGATTTTGTTAAATAACCTGGTTAAAAGGTCCACTGCCTTCTCTCCTAAACATCTCCATACCTCCACAGGTATGTCATCTGGACCAACTGCCTTTCCATTCTTCATCCTTTTTAAAGCTGCCCTCACTTCCACCTTACCAATTCTCTGCACTTCCTGATCCACTATCTCTCCCCCGTTGTCCTCCTCTCTCTCTCTCATTTTCCTCATTCATTAGTTCTTCAAAGTACTCCTTCCATCTACTCTACACTCTCTGTTCACTCACTAGTACATTTCCCTCTCTATCCTTTATCAGCCTAACCTGCTGTACATCCTTTCCAGCTCTATCTCTCTGTTTAGCCAAACGATACAAGTCCTTTATTCCTTCTTTACTGTCCAACCTCTCATACAGCTCATCATAGGCCTGAGCCTTTGCCTTTGCCACCATTCTTTTCGCTATACGACTAGTCTCATCGTACTCCTGCCTACTTCCTTCATCTCTCTGGTTATCCCACTTTTTCTTAGCTGCCTTCTTCTTCTGAATACTCTCCTGGACTTCCTCATTCCACCACCAACTTCCTTTCCTCTGACCAGACGAAACACCCAACACATTCTTGCCAGTTTCTCTCACCACCTTAGCTGTAGTTTCCCAGTCCTCAGGTAGCTCCTCACTGCCCCAAGGGCCTGTTGCAATTTTTCCCTGAACTGCCTGCAACCATCCTTCTCCTTCAGCTTCCACCATATAATCTTTGGCGCTGTCTTCACTCTCTTCCTCTTCTTTGTTTCTAATCTCATTCTACAGACAACCACCCTATGCTGCCTTGCTACACTTTCCCCTGGTACCACTTTACAATCTCCAATCTCCTTTAGGTGGCATCTCCTGCTAAGGATATAATCCACCTGTGTGCACCTCCCTCCACTATTGTATGTCACTCTGTGTTCTTCCCTCTTCTGAAAACACGTGTTCACCACAGCCATTTCCATTCTCTTTGCAAAATCTACAACCATCTGACCTTCCGCATTTCTGTCTTTCACACCATACACACCCAGCACCTCTTCATCCCCTCTGTTCCATTCACCAACATGTCCATTGAAGTCTGTCAATCACTAATCTATCTTCTCTAGGGACACCATCTACAACTTCATCCATCTTACTCCAAAATTCCTCTTTCTCCTTTAACTGACAACCAACCTGTGGTGCATATGAACTGACCACATTCAAAATTACACCATCAACCTCCAACTTCAGGCTCATGATCCTGTCTGACACTCTCTTTACATCCAGAACACTTTTCCCAAGCTGTTCCTTTAGGATTATCCCTACTCCATTTCTCTTCCTCTCTACACCATGATAGAACAGTTTGAATCCACCTCCAATGTTCCTGGCCTTGCTTCTTTCCATCTGGTCTCCTGGACACACAGAATATCTACCTTCCTTCTCTCCATCATGTCTGCAAGCTCTCTGCCTTTACCAGTCATTGTCCCTATGTTCAGAGTCCCTACTCTAACCTCCACACTCCTGCCTTTCCTTCTCTCTCACTGCCTTCTATCCCGCCTTCCTCCTCTCCTCTTTGATGGTCTTCGACCTACAGTAGTCCAATTTCCACCGGCACCCTGCTGGTCAACAGCACCGGAGGCGGTCATTGTTAACCCGGACCTCGACCGATCCGTTATGGCAATCATATTTGTGATCCGCAAACCCTCACCATTTCTCCGGGCTTGGGGTCGGCACCAGAAGTACACAAAGTACACCCCTAATGGCTGGTTTCTGACCAAAGCTACAACACACATCTAAAAACAACCAATCATGAGCAGCATAGAATGGCGTGTGTGATGGAAGATAGGAAATAAAATAAAGTAAAAACTATATTGTTCACAAGAATATTGAAGAATTTAAGAATATTAGCTGTTAATATTTAAGTTATTAGTCTGGCCCAGCCTTCAGTTCACGTGTTGAGTGACCTGCATGTAAGTAGCAAAGCTTGGTACAGCGCAGTGGACAGAAAAATTATCCCACTGACCTTAATATGTAGCCCTTTACCCCAGGCAGGAGTAGCTCCAACCTCTCCTTCCTAGCCATTTAATACGTATTATTTATTTTTTAGACAAATCATCACCACTTTTATGCTGCTGATTTTTTCTGACACTGATCCTCAGTCAAAAAAGGAAATGCATAATTTTCTTGCATCATAAATCTATTGGCATAAAATCTTTATCATGTAATATGATGTGCAGCATAAATCAATTTGCCCAGTCCAACATGGCCTTTTACCAAGATTTTATTTGCAGCATCTCACACAGTGAGCACCACTGTGGGAAAATCTCCTTTGTAGTACCCTGTAGTAAAAATATTACAAAGCCAGTATTTTAAGTGGTACAACCATCTAAGTGTTGGTCCTATCGTCAGGCGATCACAAGTTGAATCCCCAGTGATGTCATCTCTTGCCTGCGTTACTGGCATAGCTCTGTGGGAATAGCAAAAAAAAAAAAACTGGGAGAAATTTTGGGTAAAACTCCAAAAAACAAGCAAAAACAGATACATTTTGGGTATATTTACCTCTGAGTTACACTGTAATTACTTTCATTACAAGTGAAGACTCTTACACACTAAAATGACATCAAACTAACTGAAGGCTATGTTTTATGATCAATTAACCCTGTTTCACAGTAGCTATAAAATACAATTTCCACCAGTTTGAGAGTCCCAACGATTCACACACAGTATGAATAAAATGTTTTTAATTATGTTGTTTAAAAATTCTTGAGTTGAATCTCATTCTGTTGGCAGAATGGCCACTAGTGGGGCTGCACAAAAGGGCTACAAGGTAGGAGGGGCAGCTCCCAAATAATGAAACTAGGGGGTTGCGTTCATTTCTGAATCCAATAGAATGTAATTGAATCCAATCCCTAGACCTACCTAGCAGGTGGAATTGGCCTTGAGAAAATAGAATAAAAAAGATAATAAATAAATGAATAAAAAATGTGCCATGTTCATTCACATGTAGCATAAGCTGAACATTTCTATTCTGACTACTTAGCAATATAAGCCTATTGGCTTTGGCACTCGTGAGTTAATCACACTGCATGCTAGTGATGATTTTCAATGACACTATTCGATTTTATTTTGAACAAAAATGACCTAGAGCTCATTTGGATATTATGAACTGCTGACATTGCACGAGGATTCATGTATGTTTATCATATAAATAGCTTTTATGTGCCCTAAGTGTAATTGTGAAGCACTGCAGTACAGTATTGTAAGCATTTTTCATTCAGGAGTCCAGGCTGCAGCACCCTCAGTGCAGTGTGTGTGTGGCTGCTGCGTGGTGTTGTGTAACTGTGCAGTGGCGGGAACAGGCATGCATATTTGAGTGTTTGTGATATGGGAGGGCAATGATGTAAGAGTTTACCCACAGTGCCGTGCGGTGCAGATGAATGGGAGTGTGTGCACGGGTGATTGGTGGAGGCCCCCATCAATGAGACGATGGCGGACCAGCGCCGGCCTCATTCTCATTCTGATCAGGCCCGGTGATTCAGGAGAGCAGCGGCCAGAGAAAAAAGAGCAATAAAACAGCATTCCTTCAGACAGCTCAACGCAACATCTTCCTTTCCCTCTCTCACTATGTCTCTTTCCCTCTGTTTATCTCGCTCTATATATACACACATCTATCACTATCTCTCTCTTTCTATATCCTTCTCATTCTCTGATGTTTGTTTCTCACAATTTCTTCCTCTCACTTTTTCTTTATTTCCAACTTTTCATCCCTTCGTCATTGTT
>NC_051212.1:20555595-20578095 GCF_015220715.1 Pygocentrus nattereri | reverse complement strand
GACAGAGAGAGACAAAGAGAGAGACTGAAAGAATGTGTGAGAGAGATAGATAAAGAGAGAATGTGAGAGAGAGACTGAGAGAGAGACTGAGAGAGACTGAGAGAGAAAGGGAGAGAGAGAGGGAGAGAGACTGAGAGAGAGAGACAAATAGAGCGAGACTGAGAGACTAAGAGAGAGAGAATGAGAGAGAGACTGAGAGAGAGTGAGATACTGAGAGAGAGAATGAAAGACAAAAAAGGACAGAAAGAGAGAGACTGAAAGAGAGAGACTCAGAGACAGAGAGAGACTGAGAGAGAGAGACAGAGAGATTGAGAGAGACTGAGAGAGAGAGACTGAAAGAGAGAGATTGAGAGAGGGAGACTAAAAGAGAATGAGAGAGAGAAAGAGACAGACAGAGAGAGACTGAGAGAGACTGAGACTGAGACTTAAAGAGAGACAGATTAAGTGAGAGTTTGAGAGAGACAGAGAGAGACAGAGAGAGACAAAGAGAGAGACTGAAAGAATGTGTGAGAGAGAGCTAGATAAAGAGAGAATGTGAGAGAGAGACTGAGAGACTGAGAGAGACTGAGAGAGAAAGGGAGAGAGAGAGGGAGAGAGACTGAGAGAGAGAGACAAATAGAGCGAGACTGAGAGACTAAGAGAGAGAGAATGAGAGAGAGACTGAGAGAGAGTGAGATACTGAGAAAATGAAAGACAAAAAAGGACAGAAAGAGAGAGACTGAAAGAGAGAGACTCAGAGACAGAGAGAGACTGAGAGAGAGAGACAGAGTGAGAGACTGAGAGAGAGACTGAGAGAGAGAGACTGAAAGAGAGAGATTGAGAGAGAGCGAGACTGAAAGAGAATGAAAGAGACAGACAGAGAGAGACTGAGAGGCAGAGAGAGGGACTGATAGACAGAGAGAGAGAGACTGAGAGAGAGGGAGAGAGAAATTGAGAGAGACTGAGAGACAGAGAGAGAACGAGACAGAGAGAGAGAGAGAGAGACTGAGAGACTGAGAAAGAGAAAGACTGAGAGAGAGACTGAGAGAGAGATTGAGAGAGAGAGACTGAGACAGAGATTGAGAGAGAGAGACTGAGAGAGACAGAGAGAGAGACTAAGAGAGACTGAGGTAGACTGAGAGAGAGACAGACAGAAAATGAGAGTAAGAGAGAGACTGAGAGAGACTGAGACTGAGAGAGAGACTTAAAGAGAGACAGATTGAGAGAGTTTGAGAGAGTTTGAGAGACAGAGAGAGAAAGAGAGAGACTGAAAGAGAGACAGAAAGATTGAGAGATTAAGAGACATTAAGAGTTATTCTCAAGAGTTACTCTGTTCTAAATGTTCATTTTTCTTGTTCTTTTTGACAATGCTTTGGCAATACTGTAACTGAAAATGGTCATGCCAATAAAGCTTACTGAATTGAATTGAATTGAATTGAGAGAGACAGAGAGAGACACAGAGAGAGACACAGAGAGACTGAGAGAGAGACTCAGATACCGAGAGAGAGACTGAGAGAGAGACTGAGAGATTGAGAGACTCAGAGAGAGAGAGTCTAAGAGAGACTGAGAGAGACATAGAGAGAGAGAGAGACTGAGAGAAAGAGACTAAGAGAGACAGAGAGAGAGAGACTGAGAGAGAGAGGGAGAGACTGAGACAGATTGAGAGAGAGAGAGAGAAAGAGAGACTGAGAGAGACAGAGAGACTAAGAGAGACTGAGATAGACTGACAGAGAGAGACAGAAAGAGTGACAGAGAGACTGAGAAAGCCTGAGAGACAGAAAGAGAGACTGAGAGAGATTGAGAGAGAGAGACAAGGAGAGAGAGAGAGACTGAGAGACTGAGAGAGAGATAATGTGAGAAAATGAGAGCATGGGAGAATAAGAGTGAGAGAGACTAAGAGAGACTGAGAGAGAGGGAGAGAGAGACAGAGAGAGAGACAGAGAGACGGAGAGAGACACAAAGGGACTGAGAGACTGAGAGAGAGACTTAGAGAGAGACTGAGAGGGAGACTGAGAGAGAAAGAGACCAAGAGACACTGAGAGATGGAGTCTGAGAGAAAGACTGAGTGAGAGAGACTGAGAGAGAGGGAGAGCGAGACAGAGAGACTGAGAGAGAGAAAGACACTAAGAGAGACTGAGAGAGAGAGAGGGAGTCTGAGAGAGACTGAGAGAGAGTGACTGAGAGAGAGAGACTGAGATACTGAGAAAGAGAGAGACTGAGAGACAGGGAGAGACTGAGAGACAAAGAGACTGAGAGACTGAGAAAGAGAGAGACTGAGAGAGAGACTGAGAGAGAGACAGAGAGGGAAGGAGAGAGACAAGGAGGATGTTTCAGGTGTATTTGGTGATTTAAGATGTGCTGCTGCTCTGATTCACCAATGCGCGCATGACTGTGCGGGAGCCTCTGACGTCAGAGAGGAGAATCATCGGTGCTGTCGGGGAGGGGGGGGTGTAGGGGTGTGTATATGTGTGTATGTGGATGGGGGGCGGTATCACGCGCGCCAGTGCCGTCGTCCCGCCAGCGCCGTTAGCCATGCTAACCGCGGAGCAGCACGTCTCGGACCGCACGAGCTCACGAAGATCCGGATAAACAGCAGCAGCGCGCGAACAGTCTACTGCTGAGGCTCGAACCGCGCCCGGGGGAGGGGAGGAGAAAAGACCAGAAAAGAAAGAAAAGGGAAAAGAAAGAAAGGAAACAACAACAGCGGCACTGCGGCTTCATGGCACTGAGGTAACGTTACCGCGTCCGGACAGCCGCGTGCGCGTTCGGCGGGAATTTCAGGGGCGCGCAAGTCCGGCTTAACCCGGCGCAGAGGGAGCGGGGCGGGAGATACCCCCAGTATACCCAACATACCCCGACATACCCAGAGCACTGCTGCAGGGGGGCGGGGGGGGTAAGGGCTGATTTTTCTGAATGAAACGAACGCACGCGTTAAAATTAGCCCGCGTGTCCGCGCAGAGAGAAAGAGTGAAAGAAAGAGAGAGAGAGAGAGAGAGAGAGAGAGAGAGAGAGAGAAAGTCTTGGTGCGGACTGAAGGTGGCGCGGCATATTTTTAGAGAAATATTTCTAAAAATAGAAACGCGGCGGAGGGCGCGCGCTGGAAAAGAGGAGAACGAGGAAGAAACGCAGGCAACAGAAACACACAGCAGGTCTGAGAGCGGAGTTGCACTGTAAACTATACAACACTGATCAGGACTGAGTGGAGGACAGGACTGAACTCAGATCACTGTAAACACTGCTGGAGGGGCTGAGTGATGAACGGACAAATTGGGACGGGTTGAATAATGGGAACGCAGAAAGATGGAAGGGTGCAAACGATAGAGGGATAAATGTTGGAGGGGAGAAATGTAATGTTGATGAAGGAGTGAATGATGGAGAGGTGAGTGATGGAAGGATGAAAAATTGAGGCACAAGAATGATGGAGGAGGGAATGATGAAGTGACAAATGACAAGCATGAATGATGGAGGAATAAATAATGGAAGGCGGAATGTTAGAGTAGATGTGGGGTTAAAATGAAGTGATGAAAGTGATGGGGAGATGAGAATGATGTAGGGGAGAATTGTAGAGAGAAGAAAGGTGAAAGGATGAACAACAGAATGGTAAATGATGGGGTGAATGGTGAATGAGTAAATGATAAAGTGATAAATGTTGAAAGATGGGGTGAATGATGGAGAGGTGAATGATGAAGGGATGAATGATGGAGGGGTGAAGGATGAAGGAGTAAATGATTGAACAGTAAATGTTGACTTATGGAGGGGTGAATAATGAAGTGGTAGATGATGGAGGGGTGACTGATAGAGCAATGAGAATTATGGAGGGGTTGAGAATGATGGAGGGTGAGAATGATGGAGATGTAAACAATGGACGGATGAGAATTATGGGGAGTGAGAATGATGGAGGGATGAATGATGGAGCAATGAAGGATGAGAATTATGGAGGGGTGAGAACGATGGAGCAAGGGGAATTTTGGAGGAATGGGAATGACAAAGATGAAATGGTACATTAAATAATAAAGGGCTGAATGGTGGAGTAGATGATGGAGTAAAAGTAGAAGGCTAAATAACAGAAATGAAAATGATGGAGGGATGTACATGATGGAGGATTGAGTGATGAACACTGAAATGACAGGACTTGGAGAGGTGAAAGATGGAGGACTGGATTATGGGGGAATGAATGATGAAAAGATAAATAACAGAGGGGTGAGTGATGAAAAGATGAATAGTAGAGGGATGAATGAAGGAGGGGTTACTGATGGAGGAGTGAACGTGGCTCTAGAGTGTATAAACAGGCTGCTCTGAGAACATAATTGTTCTATTATCATTATTATCTGTATCATTACTATTATTTTTGTTGTTGCCATTATTAAGTACAGGTCATTCTCGCTGAGATGTTTTCCTTTCTCTTTTTCTATTTCTCTCCCTCAGCTATGATTCACTCTCTTGCAGCAGCGATGAGCAGCCACCTTCCGAACGCCTCTTCCTCTTCCTCCTCTCCCTCCTCTTCTTCCTCCTCTCTGGGTGGCACATGGATCTTGCCGGACGGCCGTAACTCCTCTCTGGTGCGGAGCGGGGCAGATCTGCGCCCGCTGGCCCCTGTTAGCCCTTGGGACGTTGCCCTGTGTGTCACCGGTACACTCATCTCCTGCGAAAATGCTCTGGTTCTGGCAGCTCTCTTCTACGCTCCCAGCCTACGTGCACCCACCTTTATCCTCATCGGCAGCCTGGCTGTGGCTGACCTGCTGGCTGGCCTTGGCCTAGTGCTCAACTTCATCTCCATCTATGCGCTGGACACTGAGTTGGCCACGCTGGCCTCTGTGGGGCTGCTGATTGCTGCCTTCTCAGCATCTGTCCTCAACATCCTGGCAATCACAGTGGACCGCTACCTTTCACTGTACAATGCTCTTACCTACAACACGGAGCGCACTCTTACTTTCACTTATGCCATGCTAGCACTCATCTGGCTGGTGTGCGTGGCGCTGGGCCTGCTGCCTGCCTTGGGCTGGAACTGCCTGGCTGATGAGGCACGCTGCAGCGTGTGCCGCCCAGTGACCAAGAACAATGCCGTGGCACTGGCCGTCACCTTCCTGCTGGTCTTTGCGCTCATCATGCAGCTCTACCTGCAGATCTGCAAGATCGCCTTCCGTCACGCACAGCAGATCGCCGTGCAGCAGCACCACTTTGCCGCCATCTCCACCACCAAGGGAGTATCCACGCTGTCCGCAATCCTGTGCACCTTCGCCGCCTGCTGGATGCCCTTTGCCATGTACTCCATCGTGGCCGACTCCAGTTACCCCACCATCTACACATATGCCACTGTGCTGCCAGCCACATGCAATTCGGTCATAAACCCCATCATTTATGCATTCAGAAACCCAGATATCCAGAAGTCTCTCTGGCTGGCTTGCTGCGGATGCATCCCGACCAACTTCTCCCTCCGGCCAAGGACGTCCAGCGACGTTTAGAGCAGATCAACTGAAGACTTTCTGAGATGTTACTGAGGACCTTACTACTACTGCGGGTCTACTGTGTAAGTGTTTAACGCTATGCCTGCATAGCGGGTGGATACATGATGGATCTTTTCTACCAAACACAACAGCCAACAGTAGTGGCAACAACAGCATCAACAACAAAGAAACCCCAACACACCTGTATATACACTTCAATGTCATTGCAGTACCAACTTTGCTTATCGTGCTGTGTGGTCACTGAGGTTAAAAATCTCATGACTTGTCCACTGTAGTATAACACAACGTTTTTAGTGCAGTAAGTTTCATCACCATTATGAAGGCAATGCACATATATTTATCTTAAAATTGGAAAGAAGGATATCTAAAGGTCAGTGAAACACAAGACCCAGACCTAGTGAGTCAAAGAACCCAATTCTGGCACTCTAAAAAGGAAGTGCTCTTTTTTTCCCTCATGGACTTGGCCATAGCAGAGCAGCATTGATTTTTTTATAGCCCGTATTTAGCTAACTAGTCCAAATCTGCTGCCCATCTCAGCAAGCCCATTATGATGCCAAGGAAGCCTCTGCAAAGTTCTCAAAGCCTCTTTCTTTATCAGTTGACAATGCAGCTGGTAAACCAGTAGACATAGAGGAAGCACAGTGCGTTTTAAACGCCCTTGATAAAAAACAGCAACTTCAAGGAGAAGCTTCAGGAGTGAAAAAATGGCACATATTGGTTATTTCAGCCAACTGTGCTGCACTGTTGACTGTATTTGTTCTTTGCCTGCAAAACTTGGTTATTAGTTCATTAGTCAACAAACCACAGAAGCATTTTGGTTTAATATAGTAATAGATTTAAATTGTTCAGGACCATGGACAGCGGCTGGCAGAAAAGCATGGCTGTTCCTGTGCATTTCTTTTTTTTTCACACCAAGCTCCTTCCATGTCCCTTTAAAAATGTATGAATGACATTAAGAAAAACAAGGTCCCACTAGCAAAATTTCACACGCTTCAGTGAAAGCTGACAATCTGCCGTTTTGCTGCCTGCCAAATCCACTGCTACTTCGTTAGCTCATTGTTCTGCGACGGATCGTTGTTTTCACAACTTTGGTAGGTGATGAAAAGGATGTCAGAGAAACAGAGTGATTGAGGCTCTCACATGAATTTGAATGAGATGTTTAATTGGAAATCTGAGCGAAATCTACCAGACACAGTCATGGCAGAAGAAGGCATTAATAGGTTACATTATTCCAATTTATTCAAGGCTTTATTATTCCTCTAGAATGGAGGACTGTGTTTGAATCATTATTAAGCAATTTTCCAAGAGCTCTGGTAAGATGAGTATATGGACAGGGGTTGCTGCAAGTGAAGATCATTAGTAAATGATCTAAGATGACATCTTTCATATTGTCGCTGGAACAAAAGTTTGTATCGCTAGGAGAAGGACAAAACATTCTTAGCCTTCAATGTAAGTCAATGTAGGGAGATTCAATTCCAAGAAACTTTAGACAATTTCTATTGGTCTATTTTGTTATGAAACATTCACACAATGTAAGACAGTTGGCACTTCCATACCATGTACAGTACCATCCAAAAGTCTGAGACCACCCTTCATTTATTTAAATTCCAGATTAAACAGCATTTAAGAACAAGGAAAATAACAAAAAAAGGAGTTTCCAAAATAATTATTAAAAATACAGAGAGAAAGTGGGACTTTCAATGCCAGACCTGGTAGACCATCAAAACTGTCACCATCAAATGAACAGTGCTTAAATTAACTCAAGTCTTGCTTCAGATCTTAAAATCTTGCTTCAGATCTTGAAAGAGATCTGTTTGCTCTCTTTCACGGTGAGAAGACAACACAACACTACGAGTCTGAAAGGATAAGTAGCTGTCAAGAAACTATGACCTGACCACCCCATGGTCCAGATCTCAACACCATTGTGTTTGGGGACATTGGGATCACAAGAAGCAGAAAATGCAACCAACTCCTAAAACTGAACTTTGGAAAAAAAATCTTTGGAAAACTGAAAGCAAGAATGGAAGCTGTAATGAAGGTCAAAGGCAGACACAAAAAATGCTGAAAAAGATGTATTTATCTGAGAGTCTTCTTTGTAAGTTTCTTTCCTGTTGTTGAAAAATTAATAACCTCTACTTACAGACTGTTATATCTGAAATGAAATAAATAATGGGTGGTCTCTAACTTCTGCAAAGTACTGTAAAAAAAAAGCAGAATATGACAGCAATAATATGAAATTGCAGCCTCCATCAAGACTTATGTGGTCAGAAAGCCTGGCTATCCAGCAAGCATGCGCATAGTTCTACATTCATAAATAGCTCATATTGGGATCAGATAACTAGGCCAGCAGACCCTGGATGGAGTGGTTTGAATCAAGGTTAATGATTACTTTGAGTCTCCAACACAGTATTTTCAGAATGGTGCACATACAGCACATAAAACAGATGCTGGTATTCCTCATTTCCATCTAAAAGTAACCAAACAAAGACAGCAAGCTTAACAGCGCCTTGTGTTTTTCAAGGGGAGAGCCTCATGATCTTTTGTCGCCCCTCATTTGAAACGTATGACCTTATTTTTGGCCTTATTTTCTTGCTCTTTGCAATAATCTATCAATGTGTGCTGTCCATTGATAATGCTACAATCTCAATGAGGCCATCAACAGAGCTAATTTAACCTTATGACTTGAACAAACTAAGATGCAGGTTGGACAGTGGGTTCTGTTCTTTGAAGCGGAAGTGTGGTGCTTTGAAACCAGCTGTGGTGGTTTGAAAGTAGACCTTGAGAACACACATACACACATGCTGGCCCACTCTGACTAACCTCAGCCATTTGGTGACCTACACTATAACTGATGGACTTTCTTCTGGAGCTGTCACACAGTCTGGACACTGTGGACACATGCTCCATTCGACATTTATTAGAAAACGTGTGTGTGCGAAAGAAAAAGAGAAATAGAGCTAATTGTATGTTTATATAGTACTCACTCATATCTTGAGTGGGGTTCAGTGACCTATCACACTGTGCCCCCCTTTAAAGAAAACAAAATAATAATAATCCACCCCACCTTAATACATAACAAACACATACAAATATTGATGTTCTGATGCCAATCTGTATTGTTAAGTATCGTATCTCCACAGAACTATACTCAATGGGATGCCATAGATTCAGTTTGTTCAGGGGTACTACGGTTATTTTTCTTATGCAATGCTGTATGGATACATTCTATTTTTATACACATCAGGGCATGAGTTTTATGACATGGTGGCGTCAATGTGTGCGTGTGTGTATGTATATAATATCTGTATTCTTATTGATGGTTTCTTAAAAAAAAAGAAAGACAGAAAAAAACACAAGCAAATTGAGTGTTGGCGATGCGAAAAGTGCCATAATTTTAGTAGTGTCTTACTTGTTGATTTCAGTGTATTTGTCAAAAAAACTAAGAATTATGATTTCTACCATCACTTCACTAAAGACTGTGCAGGATGTAACATATTACAGGACAGTACCAGTCATCATCAGAAATCACCATGTTGAAACAATAGATTTAAAATTTGATGGAAGTCCTACAAACTAATGATCTGATTCCCAAAGTTCCCCAAATATTCTCATTATGGAATCAACACTGATTCATGGAAAGCTGGTATCAATATGATTCCTTGTCACCATGACCTAAACTGATGGACTGCTTATTAACTGTGTGAGTGCAATCATATCTGGACCAATTACAAAAGCTGAAACCATGTTCTCACCAGTTGTGGGTAGTTCCATGTAATCCATGTAATGTAATGGGTCAGTGCTCCCTGCTGCTGGGGTATCCTGATTTTGTGGTATCCTATTGGCATTTTATTCATTACTCTGGTCCCCCTCTTGGCCCACTTCCCTCTACATGGTGTCATGTTGGCTTTTCTCCCTGACTCTGGTGCTGGACGGGGTAGTCCTCGTCCGAGTCAGACAGTGGACAGATGGACGTCCACCCCCTGCCACCTGCTCAGCAGTGACCTATCTAATCACTGACACCATAGATGTCATCATAGCATCAGATGCTGCCAAGAAGGCGGACACAGGCAAAGATAGAACATGCCCTTTTTATCTCAGCCGGATCGGTTAGGCCCTTGAACCCTAAGACTTACTGGTAGTCTATCTAAGCTCTGCCCACAAATGTGCTCTTTCACAGCAACTTTTGCTAAGATGCACGAAAAATCCTATCGAGAAAGTTTTGGTAAACTTATCTTGATTTAGAGTGAGTTATTAA
Organism: Pygocentrus nattereri; assembly: GCF_015220715.1. Taxonomy (NCBI): domain Eukaryota; kingdom Metazoa; phylum Chordata; class Actinopteri; order Characiformes; family Serrasalmidae; genus Pygocentrus; species Pygocentrus nattereri. The sequence goes on along the minus strand of NC_051212.1, from coordinate 20,568,396 downwards.
ATTCAAATGCTATTTATTTTGCATGTATATGAAAGGTCAGTCCGTTAGGACAGTTTGAGTGTAGTTTTGTTGTGAGCTAACATTAGCATGGTGGAAACTGTATGTGGTTTCCAACCTTTCTAGCTTCTTTGATCAGGTACAACAGCATAGTGCAGCATGGTATTTTAAACAGGAAACTCAATGTTAGATGTATCAAACTAGCTGTGGAATGGCAGAATGAGCTACAATGACTTTTTACCAATGTTCTTTAAAGCAGGTCCAACCACAAAACAGCAGCTAGAAAACAATTAGGCATGCAGCGATATGGAAATTGTGGTCTGATTGATCTCCAACGTTTTTCTTGTAAAAATCTGTTAATGCCGATGCTGATAAAATGTAGATCCACCTGGACTTGTCTCTCAAAGAAAAATAATATTTATTTTGGTAGGATATCAAATACAGTGAAATGAGTAAGATATTTTAGCACAGTAGCCCAGCAACGCCTACACAAGCTGCTGTTTCACAGTGCAATAAATATGCCATGTAAAATGAGTTTGAAATAGCAGTCAAATCTAAACATACCAATATACCAGTCATTTTCTTGCAATTACCTGCTGATATGATTCCTAAATCATTGTGCATCCCTAGAAAAAATGCCTTTGTAGACAGAGCTTAGATACTGTTTGATATTTACTATGAAACTAGTATATGTGGTAACATATGAAGTGTGGGCCTGAATGGATATGGAAAATGCAGCATGCGTTTGCCATTTACTGCAGTTTGCAGGACTGCTGTTTCTGGAGAGCGCCCTAAAGAGGGAGAGAGGGGGGAGGGAGGGATAGAGAGAAAGGGAGAGAGACAGAGAAATAGCGAGAGTCATCCATACCTCAGTCTTGCGGTTTGTGGTGCGACTGGATGACGTCGCTGCTTGCGTACCCAAACAGAAAGAGAGACAAACGGAGAGAGGGAGAGAGAAAGAGAGCAAGAGAGAGGTCGTTTGAAAGACGCCTTGCGACCGCACGGATGTTCTGTTACACCTAAAAGTGGCTCTGCTAAAAATAATGCCTGAAAATGTGAGGCATGTTAAATTTATCCTCAGAGCTTGAAATCCCTTTTCTGGGCCATTAAGCAGAGCTCAAGTCCTTGCTTTCCCTTGATAGAACAACATTAGGGAAAGGAGGCATCCTAAGAGACAGAGGGAGAGAGAATTAGTCTATCCACTAAGACAAAGCATCTCAATGTAATGTGACTATTAAATCTATAGGAGGTCCATTATGATACAGAATTGCACATTAGTCCTATTGATTAGCCAATGATGTCTCTCTATTTATAACCAGCAATCTTTCCTATGTCCTACCAACATAGAGTGCAAACGATAGCCTCGTTGAGACACAACTATCAGCACAAACTTTGGGCTCCGTTTCAGCTGGAAAAATCGTAACACAAGCAGGTGGCAAGAAATGATGACTGGGTTAACAATACTGTGATGTAAACTACCAGTTAGTATTTTTTTTTTCTTTTTTGTGTTTCTCTCTTTGTATTGTGAACTCTAATCTGATGACAAGTACGATGCACTTTACAAGAGGGACATGCTACACATTGCACTGTACGTGTGGAATGTACTCCTTATTGAAAATGATTTATTTTTAATACTGTACATATACGATAGAAGAGAAGAGAAAAAGAACAAAATGAGGAAAAGAAATACTTTGTCAAATAAAATGCAAGAAACTCTTCCAGGCTATTGTCTTTCATGAGTGTTTAGGTGAGTGTGAGAGGGCTGCAGGTGTGAGTGAGTGTGTGTGCGTGTGGGAGGCATATTCACGCACTCAGGTCGAGCTTAAAAGGGCTGCGCATGAATTATTGAACTGCTCAGATTTACGTAACACGCTCTGGGACCAGAGAGGCTGAGAGATACCCACAGAGAAGAGGGAGATGGAGGAGTGGAAGGAGAACGGAGCAACATCTGGTGCTCCAACTGTGGACACGAGAGGTCATCACTTTACTTGAAGGCAAGTGCAGGTAGAAGAGCTTAAAACAAGACTTTTCAGGAAATTTAAAAGGGTTGTTACGGAAAAGAAATAATGATTCCAGTCAAAGTAAAAGTACCAGAAGTTCTCTGTCCAAGAACTTTTCAGCTTCCTGGTAGAACTGCAGTTGAACATCTTGGCACGTCCAGCATCCATCAGCAGGAGCTGAAGTTTCTCAGGCCCTGTTCTTCTCTTTTCAGCAGGCTTTTGGTCTAGACTAAAACAGTAAAGTTTACTAGTGAGGCATGAATACATCAAAGCTGAGCAGAATGGAAAAAAGGAATTAAAAACTAAATGTGAAAATGTGTATGGATAAGCAGAGCTGAGCAAAAAAATACATGACTTTCTCCACAGATTTACTTGAGTAGAAGTATCATTTGTAGAATGTCAAATCTGTAAAAATTGTACTAAATAATATCAAATCTGTCAAAACTGTAAAAGAGCTTTCAGGTCCAAATGTTACAGTCAGGTCTATAAATATCTAAATGTCATGAAAGTTATTGTTATTTTAGATGTCCACCACAGCCCTAGGGTTGCAACCAAGTTTTAATGATAGCAATTAAATTTATGATTATATTACTTTATCCAATTACTTTTAATCCAGCCCTTAAAATGGTTGTGGGGATGGTCTTTGCATGAGAATTATAATTCTTACAAATGAACTCCAATATGCTGTAGTACAAATAGCAATAACTTTATGGTAAATGCAGTAAATGCATTTATGCATTTTTAAAGGAAAGAGGCAACACTTGAAATGGTTGGTTAATCTGTTAATTATATACCAAATATGTTGGTTAGCTAGCACAATAGCTAATCCAGATAAACTTTTAGTTACTTTTAAATGAATGTGATCTGAAACTTTCTAAGCCTTGGGTCTGTCATCTTACACTGAAATTTCACTTTAAGTCTTTAGTCTTGAGTCCGAGTCTCAAGTCAGTTAAGAGGTGGGTCTAAGCTGAGACATTAATCAACATTACAATTAAGGGCGGCTCAAGGTCGAGTTACTGATTTGAGCCCCCATCCCTGCTAGCTAGTCTTAGTGGTCTTGCACTGATCTCAGATTGTTATTAAACTTCTTCTGTGTTATGGGAGCAACTCAATTCAATAGGATTAATCATTCAATTAGCCAGCTAGTGACTGTTTACACCACTCTCATGTGGATAAAGGCTAAAGGGCATTCAGCCAAGTCCTCCAGAGTCATGAAAAGTTTCTTCCCACAGGATATCAGACAGCTAAATGGATCTGCATGATGGACCTCTACACACTCTTATTGAACCGCTACCTCAGCCTTGCTGCTCACTTTTATCTGTTGCACTTTACCTTCTGCACTCAGCCATTTTATATCGCTGTTGTCGGAAGAAAACCTTGTATCTCCAAAATGGTAACTTTACAGGAAAAGGAAAAAAACCTACTTTACTTTTAATGTAAATCAATGGAACCAGAATTATTAACCAAGTCCTTTTGGGCCATTTCCTTTAGTCCATTCCTCATGAAATTTATGCGCAATGTAAAGGGTAACAGTTATTTTCACATTATGTCAAAAACTGAAAAATGACAAAAATGGAGATTCAAGGTTTTCTTCCGGCAGCAGTGATACGCTCAGTCACTTCAGTCTGTATCATCATTGCCTGCAGGTTTATTATCCAATGTATCTGCATTACTAAATACTAATTATCAGTCACTGATTAAAAATACACACACATAACTATTATTGCTGCTGCAGCCCAACAGCTGCTCTATTTTCTTTACTGTCCTGTACAGAAAGTAGTTCTATACTAACTGTATAAAGAATTTAGTGTGTAGCGTTTGTGTCGTTTGTCTATCACCATTGTATGTATTGTCCGCTGCTCTTCTGGGTTTAATGTAGCACCAAGTCCATCAGAAACTACATTGTGCTCCTCTCACAACATCTGTAATGAGAAGAAATGGCAATAAAGCCGACTGAAAAAAGCCTTTCCCAAACACTTCAGGCTTTCAAACTCTACTTCAAGGCACATCACTGGAAGATTGTTCCTGTCTTTAAATAAGAAGGTTTGACTTTGACGACTACTGCAGCCCTACGTGCAAATACGTGTGCAGTGGTGGTTAAATTTCTCATTTTGGTCGGAGTGTCCCTTTAGGTATGGCGATAAATGTAATGGTTGTAGTTGTACACTGAAACTCAAACTGCAGCTGCAGCCACCCACACACATACACAAAGGGTGCAGCATCGCTACCCCATATGACGCAGGCAGAAGACAAAAAAAAGATGGAGAGTCACGTCCAGCTCCTTGACTCACCTTCAGCAAACAGGGAGATTCAGGGAGACAGAGCGACACCTAGTGGGCTGCTCACACAATCACAATAACACACCGCTGTCTGCATTAGCTCACTGCTTAACTGAATGCTGTGCTTACCTAACTGTAGCTGCAGTATGGAGGACTGCTAGGACTTTGCCCCTTTTTTCATAGAAGCTGCCTTTTGTAATAAATCCTCTTGGGGACCTACTAAACGTCCTCGGAACGCCGACACGGTCGTGTTTGGAGTTATACTGGGGACATTTGGTCACAATGTCCCTCACTCACAAAGACCTAAACCACACACACAAACACACACGCGCGCGCTTGGGGAGAGCTCTGATGACTCACCGCTCCTCCTCCGCGTGAAAGCGAGCCGAGCGCGCGGGGAGGCGGCGGCGTCACCGACTCCACTGAGTCAGAGCGCGCGAGAGGAGGGCAGGGAGCGCGCACACGCTCGTGCACGGCCAGGACACTTTTAATGAACTCCTGAGGAGCTCAGCCAAGAGCGAGAGGCCCGAGAGAGCAGAATCTCAGTGAAGGGAAGTAAGAGAAAGACAGTCACAGCAAAAATACAGGAGAGAGGAGCGAGGGGTGAGTGCGGCACGAGCACAGCCAGGCTTTTTCATTATGAGGCCATTTAATCTTTTAGCTGGTGATGAGCTGACTCAGAGCTTTCTCCTTCCTCAGAGCCGTCCTCTTTCTGACAAACAGTCAATTTGCTGAATGAAACTGTAAACTCAAACAGTCTTAACAGAGTACACCGTGTACTCAGCGGTGCCACATCAGTGATTCAACTGTAATTACCCCGCCTGCCCCTGGGGGACCCTAAGGAGACTTTATTTCCCATCAGTCCCTGCAACTCCTGCCTCACACTAGCCCTAAAGAAAAGTGGCACCAGTAGCTCTAATTACACCACTGATGGGGGCAGTGACACTAAATGGAGGACAGATGTGAGAAATGACAGTAGTGTATGACGCTTGTGCAGCTCAGGGGTGCGTCAGAGAAACACACTGCAGAGCCTACTGCGGGGACACTCTCCGCTCAAGGACATCTCAGAGTGGCCAGTTTATTAGGTGCGTCTGCTTTCAGAGGAGGCCTAATCATTTCTGTGAACTAAAAAAAAATACATGTCCCTAACTTTTGGTTCATTTTTATTCAATAGATTCATGCTTGTATTTAAACATTGCAAGTAGTACTGTACTACTCTCGCTTTGTTAAGTTTTTAATCGAAACAAAAGGATTAAATGATTGAACCAGACAAAGGAAAAATTGGCCAATCAGGAAATGCTTCTCTGAAGTATCTAGGAAGATATAGCTAAGTGAGCTCTCCTATTGGTTAGGACTTCAGGAACTGAAGAGAAGTCCTAACCCGTTCAACATCAACATAATTTCAAAGTAACAGAGTCAACTAATTATCCTTTTCATTTCATTTTTTTCTTGAGGAAAAAAAGTCACTGTAGGCCTTATGGGACTTCTAGATACGTCACTGTCTGTATATGAGTGGCAGCCTAATGGGGTGATAGAAATGGATCTATATAAGGTCTATATCAGGGCTCTTTACCAAAATAGTCACAATGAAACTGCTAATTCTTAATTTCTTAATATATCCTAATAAGTTTGCCACAAGCTTTAAGTAAAACAAGAAATGTGTTTTTAGAAGATTCAAATGTCTGTGCTTAAAACTGCCCAAAAAATTTAATGCAAATCGTATTTAGCTTCGTGCTTCCCTACAGGGATACTAGAAGTTATCATAGAGGCGGGTTTTTTTCCCTCTCATGTTTTTGACAGTTATAGCCCAAATTGAAGGCCTAGCTGTTATAGTCACTGTTTGCCCTGAATTTATGAGTCCCCTTTACAGCATTGATTACTGGAAACGGACCACCATAGGACCACTGCTGAGTCGTGGATCATTCTCAGCACAGCAGCGATGCCATCTACCTCATACACTACTGCCCTCCTATATACTATACACAATTACAGACTGTAGTCCATTAGCTGATGATTTGTCACCCTCTACCCCATTCAGTTTGTGGCTACAAGACCAGTTGACCAGATATTATTTAGTTGGTGGACTGTTCTCAACCCACTGACCTGGTAATGATCACAGTAGTGCATGTTGTGCTGACATGAGGCTATCAGGCACCGTAGCGGTGGAGTTCAGCTCACTGCTTGGTTTAGTCCACCAACCAAAACATCCAGCTAACAGAGGTCTACTGGCCAGAAATTATGCACTGATGAAGGACTAGCAGATGACGGTCACAAGCTGTACAGGAAAGATGAGCTATAAGGGGAGTGTTTCCAATAAGTGGCCCATAAGTGTACAGTGTTTTGAAAGCCCCAGCAATGCCCAGCCATATAAAAATCATTACAGGAAAGTAAGTCTACTTTACAGCCATCTTTGCAACCCCGGGCAGTTATTTTTTTTTTATTTTACCCTTATTAGCCCCACACTGGGGAAATTTCACCTCCGCATTTAACCCATCCATGAAGTGAAACACCACATACACACTAGTGAGCGCACACACACTAGGGGGCAGTGAGCACACTTGCCCAGAGCGGTGGGCAGCCCAATCCGCAGCGCCCGGGGAGCAGTTGGGGGTTAGGTGTCTTGCTCAAGGACACCTCAGTCATGTGCTGTTGGCTCTGGGGATCGAAACGGCAACTTTCCGGTCACGAGGCTGGATCCCTAATCTCCAGCCCACGACTGCCCCAATTCAAACCAAAACACCACCACATCAGAAACTGGTGGAAAGTAAGAAACAGATGGTAAACCCAGTCAAAGTTGTACAAGATCAGGCTCCTCTCTCTTTGAATGGAGAGAGATCCATAAAACTGAAACTAGAAGCCACAAATAATGTTTCAAATGTGACAAAAACAGCATCCATAGTTTGTAGTTACTCCACAGGTTATTCTAGCTACTGTGCTATCTCCACAAAGAGGATAAGCTTTTCCCACGTGCTACTATATCAGAAAACCAATTGGCCATTTTATTTATGGTTGAGACTTTCTGTATAAATAGATGACATCTTGAGCGTTATGAGCTTTCTCCTTCATGATTCAGCAGGTGACCTGTCTCCTCCTTGATAAAATCTTTGGCCCAATGCGACTGTTACGTTTCACAGTCAGTCAAACTCTGTTGCTTATAAATCAGTGATATTGGCCTTTTCTCCATATTATACTACAAATAATGGATGCATTGATATAGTATTTATGTATGAGCCAAAAGAAACATTGGAGCAATTTCAGTGGAAGTAAGTATTTAAGGAAAAGATTTGGGTGACTATTGACATCTAGCATTTCTTAGCAACATTAGGTTAATAGCTTCAGTTTTAATCTCAAGAAGCAAAACTTAACACCAAACATTTCTTTGCTGATTGATATTAACTCAGCTATGTAGAAATTGTGTAAACTGATTTCTTGCCAAACCTTTGACATACATTAAAGTTAGAAACATTGTTTATATATATGTAAATAAACATCATGAATTCAGAACAGTGTACACAGCAGGGTGACTAACAGCACTAGTGTGTCTTTAGGTGATATTTTATTGGTCATCGAGACATGCATACTGTATTCTGCCTACAGCTTCTTCTTAAAGACACATTAAATGCTTGTTGTCTGTTATTCAGATCAGCAAAATCACTTTACAAGCAGTTTTACCAAAATTCTATATAACACATTGTTTAAAACACAGAAGACATTTTACATTTTACAAACTGCAGGCCATACACACAACTCTTTATATAGCTAAAGATTTAGTTTAAGTGTAAGTTGATGCTTCCTTTTTTGTGCAGCCAGCTGACTGGCAAATTTAAGCAAATAAATAAAATAAAGCTAAAATATTTAGGTGCTCTCATTCTGTACACTTTAGTTTTTCAAAAATAAAAAATGAAATGAAATGAGCACCGAAAGAAACTAAAAGGCAATGGAATTCACCTCAAACTTTCTTCAGTCAAAACAGGTGAAAGCATGTCTAACCATTACTATTGTGAATACAGAGATACACCTGTTGGGCTTGTATGGTAAATGTGGCTACTGTACAGATTCTGCTATAGCAAAATCTCTGAAATCTTACCATGTAACTGGAGACAGTGGGACCCTTTTTACCTACAGCGGAATGTTATATCTTTTTTTTTTGGAATGCTACACAGAAAAACAGTGAAAGATGTGCAGAGTAATACTTTAAAAATTCCTATATAGGAAGTATCATCAATACAATGCACTGCAAGTCTACTGTAGATATTCAGAGTACTTCCCAAAAAAACAGAGAATGCTTTAAGTTATGAGAAACAAAACACACCCAATCTTAATATCATCAGTTTAGCATTAAAGATATCCTAAATGATATCATTTCACAAAATAAACATTTTAAAGGAAGCATATCGCATAATATGTAACCCAGATTGTCTTTACAGTTTAATAATTCCATTTGCTGGAATATTGTGAAAGAGCAATTATTCCACAAAACTAAACAAACAAAATTCAGAGTTTATGTATCTAGGTAGACGTTTTCTTGTCTTTTAAGGTTCTATATGAGCAATTGGCCCACAGATATTGATGCATTGGCACCTCAGACTGAATTGACCTATTCATGCTCCACCCACAAATGTGTTTTTCCATAGCAACTGTTGCTAGGTTGGGTAAGCTTTACGGAACATTGGCTAAAATTCTGTTCAACCTAATGAGAAACTGTAGCCTGCTTTATTTACTGTTGCTACATAAAGTTTTCAGCTTAAAATGTTATGCTTACATGCTAATCTTATCATGATTACGTGAAAAACTATTTACATTCAATCCTTCTTAACTGTGACCTTTCACAAGCATATAAAATAGGAGAGGAGCTGGTTAGCATGATAACAGCTCCGCTCACCACAGAACATGTTTGATTCTGCTAACTAAAGCACCAACACAAGTTTAGATAAAAATGATTCAAACTGTAGGGAGTAAAGTCGAGGAACTGGAGTTGGAAGGACTGAAAGATCAAATTAAACACACTGTGTGGTGGATCTGTAGCCTGCTAGTGCTAAATTAGCCGATCGGGCTACAGATCCAAAAAACATACAGCGTATTTAATTCGATCTTTCCGTCATTCTAACGTCAGTTACTCGACTTCACTCCTTAAGATTTGAATCATTATCAACTAAACGTGTGTCTTTGCTTTAGTTAGCAGAATGCTAGTGCCACACAGCACAATATGTTTAATTCTGACTAACTGATGCTCTATTGAAACAAGTGTACATGATAAACTGATGTCTCAGAGAGCGAAAGTGCAGTGAGTCGTTTTGGAGTGACATTTTGGGACTGCAGTGTTTTGGCTAAGCTAACATTAGCTAAGTCACAAGGCCAAATGTGCCACACCCATTTAAAAGATATCTGAGAGTGCAGAGTTAAGCGACTGTGTTGGAGTGAAAGCTGACATTATGTAGTGTTTGTAGCTCTTTTTCGTTTTTGTGAGGCTTCCCATGGCTCCAAGTTTCCTCCTGTTGGTGAGCTTCCTCAGCAACAGTGAGTGAGCCCCTCTAAAATTGAAGTGGGTTTATTTGGCTGTTTAGATGTGGAATAAAAATTTCACATTATAATTTTGAAAAACCTGCACCATTTTTAATTCCGTAGTATACTTTATTACCATTATACTGCCCAGCCCTATGACATGAATAATACATCCTCATTGGAGGTAATTTGGCAAGAATGCATGCTACAATATCTTGTTTGGTTTAAGAGAATTTTGGCCAACATTATGTAAAACGTCTAATCTAGCCACATATGCTACAAAAGAACACATCAGTGGGTGGAGCAGATAGGTCCATTACTTAAGCAACTCAGATTTTTGGTATGATTTCCAAGAGGGCAAAGAGTGAAAATCACAACTGTTCTTGATGGAAAATGTGTGTTTGTGTGTGTACATTTGAACAGTTTTTAGCCTGTAACACACTTTCAGGCTGTTTTTCTTTCTGAAGAGTCCTCAGCCACATCACAGATGACCAGCAAACCAGCTGCTTCTTCTCAATGCTGTTACTGATGTCACAGCTGTCCATCTGGGAGAGGAGGGAGAAAATTGCAAAGAACGGCAAGGAAAAAAAAAAAAAAGTGAAGAAGACCGATGGAGAGAATGAAAGTGAGGGTGAGGAGCTGTGAACTGAGCAGACGGCAGCGACACACGGAGCGTGACGGATTGCAAAAGAGTCATGGACTGTGGGCTGCATCCTGCTGGGGACACTCAGTAATGTAAGCTGTGACAAAACCTAAGAGACTTCGTTCCAATTAGAAATTTCCATTACAAAATTTAGCTTTGATCTGATAAACTGGCAAGGTATCAGCACCACTACTAATCATGTGAAGGATCTACATTCAGTCTACAATATTATTCATTTACACAATCCTAAAAACAGTGGTGCATCATGGTACATTAGCCTCCACTAGGTATGTCTTAATATTTGTTACGATCTACTCAGACCTATTTGATGAATCTGCTACTGTAATATTCTGCAGTGAAATCTCTTCACTTTCTGTGCATATTGTACTCTGTCAAGAAAGATGCTGCTTTTAAACCAGAAACGGCATGTCTGCTAAGGCAGAACACTGCAACTTTTCCTCCAGTTTCAAATGAAAAACATTGTGTTTTCTGTATGTGCTTCTAGTGGCATGTTACTCATGGTAAATGGCAAAAATAGGCTACAGCAATAGCTGCTCTCTAACATTTTATGTGCCAGCGTTCAATGCAATGCACCTAACTCAAACACAGTTAACCCCCGGTCACTGCAGAGTGGTCATATTCCACTGTAAAATAATTTCCCAAGCCAGACAATTCGATCTGTTAACTTCTGAAAACATGCCTCATCTCCACAGGTTGTTGATGATGCTTGTTTACGTCACCTCTACAACAGTGGTGCTGAACGCAAAAAAAAAAGACTGGAAAGAGATTGGGTTTAATATAACTGATACCTTATCTATTAAAGGATGTCTTTGATGCTCAGATCCAGATCCTTTGGATGAGGTCAGGACAGTAGTCGTCTCTGCTGCATGTCTATGTGTCTCTCTGTACTATAAAACCAGAATGCCAGAGAACCGGATCAGTTGACAGTATGAGTTCAGATATCAGTATCAGGACAGACAAAGTTGCATCAGTGCATCCCTGTCATAATCTGAATGCTGCCACCTGTGCCTGTATGTGTGGCATAACACCTTGCCAACCTGATGAACACTATACAAGAACTATACAACATATTACTTTAACTCATCTTTAAAATACTGACTCTTATAATAGCTGCAACTGCCCAGGTGCTCATGTATTACTAAAACAATCTTTAGCTTCTGCTGCTTGTGGATGATGACATGCACAAAGACTGGGGGCTCCGGTTCTGCTTTGAGAAAAGCGTGTCTGCTACTTCAAGTTAAGCAGTCCGGAAAATCTCCATCCCACACTTCCTCTCCCTCCATTCCTCCTTCTGTCTTCTTATCCTCTCCTCCATTCCTACTTCCGTTCTCTTATCCTTTCCCTTCATTCCTCCTTCTGTCTTTCATCCTCTCCTTTCATTCCTCCTCCTGTTTTCTCATCTGCTGGTGCCTCCCTCTTTCTTCTCTTCCCTCAGTCAGACCACTCATTCTCGTCCAGCTCGGAGTCCTCGTCTGATTCACTGTACTCCACGGCGATGCGGCGGGACAGGATAGTGGCCACGTCGTTGCCCACTGGCTCTTTCTTAGCCTCCAGCTCTCTCTGCTCCTGCACCTTCCTCAACTGTATACCTGAGAGAAAGAGGGGAAAAGTTGAATCATATTAAAGGGGCTGTATTCTACAATTTTCTTATATTCCCCCAACTCCACTTGTGTGTACCAAAAACAATCAATATTCGAGACAATTTTCCAACTTCTCTTTACACCTTAGTATTAAATGAGCTGCTTTTTTACTGTTTCTGTAGTTAAATATTTCAGAGGAAAATATAACATTCCTTCATTTTTCTGCTCACCCCAGCAGATCATCCAAGACATGTCTGAATATTGCTTCTTTAGTTTAGAACTGGATCTGCTAAGTTGGGTAATCACCTAAACTGTTTCCACAAAAACATGTCAATCTTCATATATTTACCTTAAAGTATGTTGATAATCTACTAATTTAATACATTTCTCTAAAACTAGAACTACATTATCTTCTGTGTAATGTCTTAATTTCTGCTATTCCACCTCAGTCTTGAAGTGCAAGGGACTACATACTGACATACTGTACAGCCTGAATTAAGGACCGTTATGCACTTTGATCCTTCAAAGAAAATCTTTCATTTTGCTGCCTAACTGGGAATAGCAGTGTCACCAACTAAGCAGTGTCGCCTGGGACAGCTGTATTTTTCCTTTTACACTGATATATGTAAGTGATCTTTGTTCTAATTTGATTGACTACCCTTGCCTCACTCAAAAAGTGAGCTGGGCTGAAATGCACTGAAAAAAACTGTTTTGACTGAATTCTATAAAAAGAATAAATATCAGCCACTTCTTTCAGTTGCCTGGATGATTTATTTGCT